>NW_024882784.1:5000-191486 GCF_019059575.1 Amphibalanus amphitrite | reverse complement strand
TATGTGGAGGCTAGTCTGCACGGCAGAGAGAGGCAGCAACAGCAGGGAGGACGGTAAGAGAGAGGGAGAGAGAGGAGGGAGGGAGGGAGGGAGGGAGGGAGGGAGGGAGGGAGGGAGGGAGGGAGGGAAGTGGGAAAGGTAGGGAAGAGGAAATGAATGGAAGAAGGGAAGGAGCGAAAATGGGGGAGGAGAGTAATAGTGGGTTTGGAATTGTTTGTGACTTGAGTGGTAAGAGACAAAATAATGAGAAAGAAAGAACCTACAGAGGAAAAGGAATAGAGAAAGAGTGAAGAGAAAGAGAGAGAGTGTGATAGAAGTGAAGAAATTAGAATCACCTGAATAGGTTTTTGTAAAGCAGCCACGGGCTGTTAAAAGCTACAGCAATATGATACGCCATATTTTTGTTGTCATTTCATTATCGATGTTATTGTTTGCCACGATGTTATTGCCTATTGGACTGTTTGCCATGATTTTATCGACCATAGCTGAACATGGACAACGCAATCTTTATCCTATGCCACGATGATGCTTAGTGTTTACCATAATATTAGTGACCAGAACTAAACATGAACAACGCAAACTACATTCCCTAACTCAACAACGTAATCTACACTCCCTAACCCACCCCTTTCCCCGTTCATCAGCTCTACCACCACCTCCACCACCGGTTCATCCGCGGGTCGCCGGCGCCGGGTCCGTCGTCGGGACGAGGGTCGCCACCAGACCGGTGCGGGACACTCCAGGGAGTATGACGCGGATGAGAGTGATTCCGAGGTGGAACTGCCGGCCGGGTACCACCAGATCGCCATTCAGGTATTGAGGAATGGTGGGAGATCGCGTGGGGAATTTTGTTAGATTGTATGGGGATGTTGATAGATTTGAAGTGGAGATGTGGCTAGATTGAGCCAGAGACGTTCTAGATAAGAGTGGAGTTGTCGGTAGAGTGAGAGTGAAGTGGAGATGCAGCTACATAGATTAGGTGAAAACTGAAGATATCGCTACATACATACGGATCGGATGCCACGTCAATGCACATTAGGCTAATGCCTGAAACAGACTCTTTCCGCAGTCAGGAAATCGGATGCGAGAGCCTATTCAAATACATGGAAGCACGCTCGCATCAATCGCACGCACCTCCCGGATGCGATTGATGCGAGAATAATTATAATGTATTTGAATAGGCTCTCGCATGCGATTTCCTGAACGCCGAGTCTGTTTCAGCCTTAAGATATAGATTTTCTTTGAATGAGGCCATGTGTTGTTAACCATTTACGTTTTTAGGCAATATTATGTAGAAGTTTGAAGCTAGTTTGAGGTAATAAACATTGCCCATTTAACAGCAAACTGCCAATTTGGTAGTTCATAGTCTGAAGATATCGCATCAATTTTTGTCTTGTGTAACGGTTTCCGATGCTTAGTGTTGAAAGCGTAGCTCGTATAAGGTACATTAAATGGATTGCTGCAATCGTATCATTCTTCCATCAGTATTCCAGGAGCTCACCTTCCATCTAACTTCTCCTTTCTCTCTTCCCAGCTTCTGGATCTGATGCACACGCTCCACACGCGTGCCGCTCATATCTTCGGCTGGTTCGGAACACCAACCACTCCGAGTGGATCCAGCGGCGGGAGCTTTGAGCGCAAACTGGACCCACAACACTCCCAGCAAGGACAGAGCGAGCAAGGACAGGATGGAGAAGATGCCGTGGATAGTCTATGGGAGGCGGGCTGGTGTCCTCTCCTACAGGGCATCGCTCGACTGTGCTGTGACTCCCGGAAACAGGTGGGTACGACGATTCAATGGAAAACACAATTTAACGAATAGTGTTGTCTATTTCAAACAACCTGCGATTACATGCTAGGAAGTGAATCGATGAGATATGTGTGTTGGCGTTGGTGGTCGGACATGACCTCCATGGGGTTTATGGTGACATTTGGTGATCTGCTATGACCTTTGGTAGCCATTGTTCTGACCTGCCATGACCGACCGTAGTCACCGTTTGATAATCTTTGACGAGCCAGCTTGACCTTTGGCTGGCTTGACCTTTGGTTCACGTTTGATGACTCCTGTGCCCCCAGTAACTCGAAACGATCATTGATAACTTGTAATATTGACCTATGTCGTGACCCTGCCTTTTGTAGCCCACCATAGCTTTTGTTGACCCGTACTATGACTCCATAATGACTCTTTGAATAATCAATCATGACCCTACACGACCTGGAATACCTTTGGTGAACTGTCAGGGCCCATGACAACCGTGAGATGACCTGACACGATTCTTACTGACTAGGTGACGCTGTCTCAACCCAACCTTGACCGTTGTTTGATCTGTGCTGACCCCTCCCCCTCTTTCTCTCTCTCTTTCTCTCTCTCTCTCTCTCTCTCTCTCTCTCTCTCTCTCTCTCTCTCTCTCTCTCTCTCTCTCTCTCTCTCTCTCTCTCTCTCTCTCTCTCTCTCTCTCTCTCTCTCGACTGTTGTTTGACCTGTGCTGACCCCGCTCTCCGCCCCTCTCTCGACTCTTGTTTGACCTGTGCTGACCCCTCTCTCCCCTCTTTCCTCTCAGGTACGCGCCAGTGCGGTGACCTACCTGCAGCGGTCTCTCCTGGTACACGATCTGCAGGCCCTCTCTCCAGCCGAGTGGGAGGCCTGCTTCCACAAGGTAACTAACCGACTTCAATCCCCTTTCGCGATGTGAATTTACCAGACTACAATCCCCTTTCGCGAATGTGAATTTACCCGATCATAATCCCCTTTCCCGAATGTGAATTACCGTGCAACTGTTACCACCAAGGGCACTTGACTTCAATTATCCCCCGACAGATAATCATTTTCGACTTAAACTTTTTACCGATTATTGCCGTTAAAGAAAAATCAAGGCTATTTGGGGTCGGGAAGAAGGCGTCGAGGTTTATGTTGTGGCCCACTTAATACATAAATCTCAATCAGAAGTAAAGTTGTTCTCTGATTCATTGTCCACTGTGAGATTCCCAAAGTGTTGTTTCCCGTACGTTAACACCCCCCCCCCCCCTCCCCTCTCTACAGGTGTTGTTCCCACTGCTCGCCAAGCTCCTGGAGCCCTCCACGGCGGCTGGAATGGAGGAGACCCGTATGAGAGCGGCGACTCTCCTCTGTAAGGTGTTCCTGCAGCACCTGACGCCTCTGCTGTCCCTGCCGACATTCACCGCACTGTGGCTGACGATACTGGATTTTATGGACAAATATCTGCAGGCCGATAGAGCCGATCTGCTGGTAAGAGGGGGAGGGAGGGAGGGAAAGAGAGAGAGAGGGAGAGAGAGAGAGAGGGGGGTGATAAAGGAAAGAGTCCGGAAAGGGTGACGGATGAATTTATGTCTTGTTAGATTAACTCTCATGCAGTTATTCATTCTGATTTTACTTTTTCTCAGCAAGAGGTGATCATGAAGTTTTACCATTCATTTGGCTTTTCATTCATTCATTCAGTCATTCATTTACGCTCTTTCGTTTGTAATCATCTCGAGGCGATCCCGGAGTGTAACAATTCATTCATTCATTCATTCATCTATTCATTCTTGTATTCTATCACTGCTGTTTTGCTTTCATCACAAAACGATCCCGGAGTCTTAACTCTTAAACCATCTATCAATCAATTTATTTATTCATTCATTCATTCATTCATTCATTCATTCATTCATTCATTTATTCATTCATTCATTCAGTCATTCATTCATTCATTCATTCATTCATTTATACTGTTTCTCTTCTCTCTTTTTCAGCACGAGGCGATCCCGGAGTCAATGAAGAACATGCTGTTGGTGATGGAGACTGCCGGCATCTTCCACAGCGCCGAGGGCTACAGCGAGCTGTGGGCCATCACCTGGGACAGGATAGACACCTTCCTGCCGTCACTGAGGGAGCAGGTCTTCAGTAATCATCCACCGAGTGAGTCTGTGGGTTTTACGAGGATAGTATGGGGTTTACGGGGATAGTGTGGGGGTTTACGGGGATAGTATGGGGTTTTACAGGGATATCTGTCATTCTTGCATGTGTCACTGAAGGAACGAGGTCTTCACAAAATAAATCATCCTCCAATAAACATTAGTGAATACCAATAAGCATCAATAAATGACTCTTGTTAACCTCACCTCTATACTCGGTACACCATTATTATCCCACCGTCTCCCTGCCCTCAGGTGAGATCAACAAGTCATCCCACGCCTCAGCTGCGCCTGGGCCGGCCCAGGAGTCGTCCCGGCCCGCCCCTCCAGCCGCCGTCCCCACTGGCACTGCCGCGGGCTCCGCTTCCACTGGAGGAGCCCCAGCTAGTGTCACCACTGGTGCTGGCGGTGGTGCTAGTGCTAGCACTGGAGGTCTGGCTGGTGCTGCGGCTGGTGCGGCTGGTGTTACTGGTGTTGGAGGAACAGTCGGCACGGCGGAGACGACAGTGGCCAGCATGAGAGAGATCAGACCGGCAAGGTGAGGATTGATGTCGAAATGGAGATGAGATTCAACGTAGTTAAAAAGGGTTTGAATTACATGGGCTAGGATGTGGTTCGATAATCTGATAGGTCTAAGGTGAACCTCAATGATTTATTAATGGACCTGAACAATTTATGTCGTGCTTCCGTGATTCAAGTTCCATGTTATAATTTGATGACGAGTACATTTGGCATACATGGGGCTTCAAAGGTTTCAGAAATGCGATGACTTTAAATGGACCTCATCATTGCGGCGGACTTAGACGGATTCATTAATTTGTTGGGTTTGGACTGAATGGAACAAATGGTGGGGTGGACTGAGACCCTATAATGGGCTTTGACTATCAATCTTACACGATTATCTTAAAATATATGTGTCGTGTCGCCTGTCACTTTATTTGCACTTTCGTTTGGCTACGGAATGTTGACCAGTTATGTGAGGCCTCATTCTGACATTCTGCCCTTTCTCTCTCCCCTTTCTCAGTCCGCTGCACCACGAGGAGCTGATGACGTCAGCTCCCAGTATCATCCTTGGACCACCTCTCCCCTCGCCCTCCCCTGCTCTCTCCGCCCCCTCCCCCTTTGCTCCACCCAGTGCCCCAGCCCCGGTCTCCCTTGTTTCCCTCACCTCCCACCCTCCCACGGCGGGGCCCGTTTTCCTCCAACCCCTCCCACCAACCGGCTCTGGACATAGTTTAGTAGGAGGTATCACCAAGACCGGAGCTATACCTGGTGTCGCCTTGGCCGCACCGGTTCCTGCCTCAAATCCTACTCCGGCTCCTACTCCGGCTCAGGCTTTGGCTGGTGCAAATCAGAGTCCGGGATCGAATCCTGTCCAGGCTTCGGCTTTGAGTCAGGGAGGCCCGGCTTCCAGCCCTGGCAGCGGATCGACTCATAAAGGTATGAGTTATGAGCCTGGGGTTGGTGGGGCTTCGAGTGGTAGCGTGGCATCGCCTGTTGTTATTCCTGGGCTAGCTGCGTCGGTTCCTTCTCTCTCTGCAATTCCTCTTTCCACTCTACCTACTGGTCCTCTTCCCTCTCTTCCTTCAGTCCCTCTTCCCGCCTCCTCCCCCGTCCCCTCTGCCTCGCTCCCAACCTCTGCCTCCTCTCCAAACCATCCTCTACCCGACAGCTCATCGCTGCAGACGCCAGCGGCGACGGACGCCAGTGACGTCACGCAGCAGGGTGTGACGTCATCGGAGGCGGGCGGTCTGCCGGTGTTTAGGATGGAGGCCGCAGAGGTGAGGATATAGAGATGTGGGTCGGGGTTACATTTATCATCCTATATGAGGATATTTGTAACTTTGTGTAGAATACGATAGCAGGAATGAATGATGGTTGTTTTCTCGCAAAAAATATTACATAGTTAGCGTATACAGAAGATTATTTCCTTTAGATGGGATGAGATATAAATTGCCATTAATACATACTTTACGGTGCGTTCACTGGAGATTAACCGTGCGTTAATTCGAAGGTAGCCGTGCACCAATTTAAATTGGTGCACGCTCGTGCAGTGATGACTTTCTCAACTGAAGTTTTTCGGAAGGGTCATTGACTTTATTCTAAGAATTCCCATAAAAGGCCCTTTTAGTGTCATCGACTAAGTTAAATTTTAATTCAAATTCGCACCGTTAAGCATGTATTAATTAGTTTAACACATGGTTTCCGTGCATAAATGGTTTTAACGCACTCGTGGATGGAATGGAGCACTTGTGTGTTAATGCACTCGTTTCACTCGTGCATTAACACACTCGTGCTCCAATCCATCCACGTCGTGCGTTAAAACCATTTACACACGGGAAACCATGTGTTAATATATATTGGCAACGGCAATAAATGCGAACAAATATTTCGTATGAAGCGCCAATCTAGCGGTTTGTTTCTATGGTAAAATGCTAATGAAATTTTCATGTTTGATAATCAGTAATAAGTTTTTGATCCCGCAATGTCTGAATAAGGTTTCTATGTCTATGGTTTTCGCTTATGGCATCCATTATTCGTTGCAGGGCTCGGACTTTCTGGGGCATTGAACGAGACGAGCCTGACATCTATGGAATGGTTTTCGAACTACTAGTTAATTGACGGCCGCCAGGATCGCCAACATCAATCTACAATGTCCTCTGAAAGCTCGAAGTCAAAGACCGAATATTTGTGAAGATTGGTTGGTTTTCTGATTTAGGTATACTGCTATAAGAACGAAATAGCATATGCAAGGAGTGAAATGCTTCTAATGATCACCTAAACAGCTGGTTTGTTCAAAGGTGGCTTAGTTGTCAGAAACGTGTACAATATCGCAAAATGTTTCGTTCGTTCAACAAATTCGCACGGAACGCATCAGCTATATAGAAGACGTATTGACGGGTTCGAAGTTCGAACTGTACACCGGGCTTGCCATGCCCAACCCAAGTCGTGGTGGTTCGAGAGTACACAGGGTGCAAGATGGCCAACAGAGGCATTGGCATGGCAACAGCTGAAATATTTTTTTGTGGGTTGTGGGTTCAAACACTTGGCGAAATGTTTGGTGGAAGGTCTGTAAAATGTGAACTAACATTTCCATTCGGGAAATTCCATGATGGGATTTTAGAGGTATCTGGACATCGCTAGGTTCGAAGCTTTGATGGAATTGACTACAGGGCTAAACGTGCAGAATATTTGTCCCATGGTTTAGCAGCCTTAAATTAAGATATAGCTAACAGTCATTGTACATAATTTAAGTAAAAAGCTGACGTTTCGCAAGAGACGTCACCTATTTTAATTTATTGCACCGTCATATATGTGTGCTCGTGTCTGTGTCACATTGAGTGGTTCACGCACGATGTGATTGTTATTACTGCACAGCACTTTGTTGTCTACGGGGCAATTCAATTCGACGAATCACCTATCAGATATAGTCCCGTGACCCGTACAGCCCAGCTACGTAAGGCCTGCAGCGATGGAAAAAATACGGTCAATTTTCTGTTTGTTCGTATGGAATGATCACTTGCATCGTCAGCTGATCGCCTTAGTTCTGGATGGCGATACCGCTTATGTTGTTCTCTTCCGCCGTGGAATGGGAACTGTGTCAGCTGAGTTAGATCCGATACCACTACGGTTTACGTAGTTCTCGTCTAGGTTGGGGGTGCATTGATGTCCCGAGTTGTATCCAAGCGTGTTTGCTTTAGCTTGTTGGCGTTTGTGTGTGCGTGTGTGTTTGTGTGGATGTGTTTGCGATGTCGTTAAATCTATAAATATTTTATTCGTGGTGGAAGAAAAAGGGTGATAAATAAACGAACGGCGTTTATATGTTTTTATCAGGGGGAAGGTAAAAATGGAAAGGAAGCTGAAGAGACTCAGGGAAAAATAAATTGGTTCATCATAGACACGTTGTATCATTTTCAACTAAATATAAACGTTTCCGAGAGGCCTTGGTGTTGCCTCTTTGACCTGACCTGGCCTTAGTTGACCACCCAAGTTGTCCTCCAAAGACAGCATATAATTGGAAGCGGCTTCATATGGTAAATACGATGGTGTCAATTGTCAGTCATTGCTTTGAGGCTACATATGGGAAATTACTCACTAAACACGGACTCCGTGTCATACTAAACATCCATCACCTATGGGTGTTCGACCTCAGACCTCAAAGGTCACTGCATCACCTGAAACCTTCATATTGTGTACCATCAAGCACGTCTCGAAATGGTGCAAACGCCTGTTTTCTGGTCAAAGCTGGCAATGAACTGGCCGATGCTGCCGCGAGGCGTGCTATGTCAGCTTTGTGCACTCGCCGTTTTCCTCTGCCGGCGCGGGATCTTTTCCACGCCGTCAGTCGTTTTTTGCAGTCCCAGTGGCAGCAGGCATGGGAGGCACAGCTGAGCAGTAAGCTCAGGGAGATCAAGCCGGCTCTAAGTCGCTGGGAATCCAGCTCGCGCAGGAGCAGAAAGGAGGAAGTTGCCCTTTGCAGGCTCCGCATTGGGCACACCTTCGCTACTCACGGCTATCTGCTGCGCGGTGAAGAAAGACCGAACTGCACCCACTGTGGGGAGCAGCTCTCAGTGGCCCATGTACTGCTGACGTGCCGCCGGCTTGCCGCGATGCGGTCACACCACCTCGGGCATCTTGCGCCCACAGTGACTCTCTTAGATCTTCTCTCAGAAAACTCGCGCTGGATCCATAACGGTAGCATATTTTCCTTTATCTGTGCAGCCAATTTCCCCGTTACTTTCCTTTCCTAAGCATAACACGTAAATAAGTAAGTAATTAGAGACGTAATTCAAATATATGTTATGGGCGCAAAATGACCTCGTAGTCGGCGCGCCCCTAACCCCCAACAAACAAACAAACTGGTCAAAGCTCTCGCTCAGCGGTAAAACGGCGAGGGTTGGACCGGTATCACCCATAGGCGTAAAAAACATGATTGGTTAGGCTACGGTAAATCTACCAAACCCAGACCTCGAGATCCTCCATCAACCCTTTTTACTAAAACGGTCACAGCGAACCGCCAAACCTTCGTCCGTCTATAAGCATGACTTTGACATTTGACTAGTCAGCTGTCTGCTTGACGTTCGAGGTTCGAACCTCTGTTTATTATTATATGCCTGGTAACCTTGGTTTATATTAGCTCTCGGGACGTAAGTCTCATGGGAGATAGCGAGTCAGTATAGGCGGTGTATAGGCGTATCTCTGGACGTGCATCGAGATATCAAGGCTTTGAAGTGTTCAAGGCAATCGAGGTTTTCGAGGGATTTAAGGTGAGTATAGTGGTGTGATTGCCCGTATTTTACCTGTCGTGTCTGTCATAGGCCTGCCATAGACGTGTTATGTCATGTGTGCATGTTACGGGTCTCTTATAGGTCTGTCGGGTCTGCCATAGCCCAGGGGTCTGTTGGGGTCAGTCATGGGTCTTTCTTTCATGGTCCTGTGGCAGGTGTGTCAAAATCTGCACGTGTCCGTTTGTGTTGTGTGATCCGATTCCTGACTCAGAGCTCCCTACCGATCCGGTAAGAACCGGTTATAGCCGGAATGATCTGGATACTGAGACGTTTACCCGTCGTAAGCCAGGGGTGGTCGTAGGTGTAGGGCTGCGGAGTCGATGGGTTGTCAATAACTCTGACTTCGACATCGACCCCGGCTTCCGAAAATCAGCTCCGACTCCGACTCCGGGCAGAACTGTTGACTCCAACCGACTTATACTCCGACTACAACTGCCCAGCCCTGGTAGGTCTTTGGAGTCGATGAATTCTCGGTGACTCCGATTCCGACTCCTGCTTGCAAAATCGATTTCGACTCCGATTCCGACTCTGGTCATAACTGCCGACTCGGAGCGAATCCGACTCCAACTCTGCAGCCCTACGTAGGTCCACCCAAAATTTGTCATTGATCTATCGTTATGTCTGTCAGGCGTCAGCTCTTCGTATCTGATAGATTTCGGGTCCCCTGGCTAACTTATGATCCGCTGTAACTTGTAGCTCAATTGCCCTACACACTGAGACGTTTGCCATAGCAGTCGTCTCCCAATCTCAGCAATTGTGTCAAAAGTCTGTCATAGGTTCATCGTTGTTTTTCATAGATCTTTCATGAGCCTGTCGTAGTTCTTTCGTATCTGAGAGATCACCGACCGAAGCCGACTATGATTCTGTAATCTGCATTCAGCTTCAAGCAAGACACGAGCGATTAACGTTGGGTCGCTTTTCAGTCTCCCGTGAGTCATCTTACCGGCACTGACCAGTGTGGGTGTGTTATAGGTCCGTCACAATCATGTCATGTTTGTGACAGATCTGTTTTGGGCCTATTATATGTCTGCCCATAGATAACAGTAGAACTGTTTTCTATTCTAGTTACTGTTAACTATGTTATCGATGTTATGTTACCTATGTTATCTATGTTATGTTATCCATCTATGTTACCTATCTATGTTACGTTATCTATCTATGTTAGGCTATCTATGTTATCTATCTATGTTATGTTATCTATGTTATCTATGTTCTACTGTTATCTATCGGTCTGTTATATCTGACAGATGTCTGACCCGCCGGGCTACGTGTCTGTCACATCTGACAGATGTCCGACCCACCGGCTGATTATGATCGTGTGGTGATCGGTGCGGGCATCATCGGCTCCTGCACCGCCTACCAGTTGCTGAAGGCCGGACATCGGCGTGTGCTGCTTATTGATCAGGTTAGCGACATACTGACTTCAACTATAATGGTGCATACTGAACTGACTTCAACTAGGAGTATGCTTCCAGGCACGTAGCCAGGATTTTGCTCAGGGAGGGGCCACAGATCGCGGCCTAGTGTCGTACCCCCTCCCAAAAGGAAAACTTCTCGGATTTGGCACACTTTTGGGGGCATGCAGTTGCTTCTATTTATCTTTATTTTTTTTTCGCCTTCAGGGGGGCCATGGCCGCCGTGCTCCCCCCCCCCCCCCTGGCTACGTCCACGGCTTCAGTCAACTACATACCATTAAATGTCCCCTGAAGGGGTAGAACATGTTCGATCCATCTAGGTTTGTCAACCGTGAACTCTGTCCAACTCTGTTCTATTTTCAATTTCATCCACCGTCTTGTATAATTCGTCAACATCATTGTCACCTTACGAGCCCCCTCTCCCCACCCTCTCTCTCTCTCTCTCTCTCTCTCTCTCTCTCTCTCTCTCTCTCTCTCTCTCTCTCTCTCTCTCTCTCTCTCTCTCTCTCTCTCTCTCTCTCTCTTCTCTCTCTCTCTCCTGGTGTGTCCTGTTCTGTTCTGGTCTGTTCTTTTCTGTTCTGTTCTGTTCTGTTCTGTTCTGTTCTGCTCTATTTTCAGTTTCCACTGCCCCACTCCCGTGGTAGCTCGCACGGACAGAGCCGTATTATACGGACTGCCTACGGCGATGTGGAGCAGGCTAACATGGCCCGAAGGACCCGTCTGCTCTGGAGAGATCTGGAACAGAGTGCCGGCGAGACGCTCTGCGTGTGAGCTATGACGGAATTTTTTATATTTATTTGGGGCCGTTATTGTCTTGGTAAAACGGTTCTTTTATTTATTCAATTCATCAATCATGCATTTATTCCACAGACCACACTCATTATAGGAACCTCGCAAGTCATGCAATCTTAGATAAAAGAAAATGTTTACCTACTGATGAAGTACTAAGTGACACAGGGGTGTCGATTTTTCAAAATGGTTGGGGGTGCTCAACCCCTGCACCGGGTGAAAGATTGCAGCTTTGCCATGGGGCACAACCGTATAGGGTTGGTTATCCCCATAAGGTACTGAATACTGATAATGCCGAGATTTCCACTAATATTTCCCAAGGGCAGAACGTTCTTCTTGAAAATCATTCCGCTCGCCCTAGTACTTGGCTACCTTATTACATAAACATCTTTCCGAAAAAGTCGTATATTTGCCGGCAGTATGGCAGCAGCCCCGGCACCTCTGTTAAAAGGTGACAGAAACCGATGACGGCGATTAGCACCGGTGCAGCAGTCGCTGCGGTCCGCAGGGGCGGACATTGCGCGGAGACAACGGTAGCTACGATGCTCTGGCAGTAATTAGACGATCACAATAATCGCTGAAAAAATGAAAGGTGATCGCATTTGGATATTTACAGGTTTACGATTTTCCTCAGTGGCGTAGCCAGGTGGGCCCGTGAGGCACGTGCCCCCCCCCCCCTCCATCAGGTTCAGGGTCCCCTCGGGTTATTCGGGCCTGAGGGGCCCTGCGGCGCCAATTGGCCGATAAGGGTCCATGTTGACCATATTTGGACTCAGAAGGGCCCCACAGGGCTCGTAAAAACACCTCATGGGTCCACAAGTATCAACAATAAGATCTCCATAAGGGCCCAAGCCAGCCTCTGAGGGCCCCTTACCGGCCTCGGAGGGCCACTTGCCGGACTCTGGGGGTCCTAAGCGGCCTATTCCCAGCCAGCAAATTTGGCCTTGGCCGTAACTGGTTTTACTCTGGATAGCTCAGGCATTTGCTCCGGCTAAAGTACGGGCAAGGTCTGGGGCTCTACTGGAGCTGACACGATCCCGGAGCTCGCCCGCACCACAGCCGGACTTATGCCGCATCAGCCGTGCCGTACAACCTCCACCGTACTTCAGCCACAGTAAGCCAGAGCAGCTATGAGGCAGCCGGACTGGTCGTAAGGGAGCCGGACTTGAGCCGTGGCAGGGAGCCGGACTTGAGCCAGACTTGGCGGTCCGGAACCATACCAACCCGGGAGCGCTACGGCCAAGACTGGCTAACCGGAATAGAGCCGTATCGACCCAAACCCCGGCTCTGACGGCGTTCCTTTTATACCGGCCCGAGTCTGGCATGTCGGAGTTGCCGGGGCAAAACGGACTTGCGCCGAACCAAATTGCTGGCTGGGTTAGGGGGCTCTGGGAGCTCTCTGGGAGCTCCACACCCGCCTGTAATAGCCCCACACCTATTTCTCTGAGGGCCCCTATAACGGCGACTGTGAGGGCCCTCACCGGCGCCTCTGAGCGCCACACCGGCGTCTCTGAGGGCCCCACACCCCTAACTCTGAGGCCCCACACCAATGCATTTAAAAACCCCACATGGGCGGTTCTGAGGGCCCTTGTCAGTTATCAGCGACCCTGACGGTCCCACACAGGTGACTCGGAGGGTCCCAGCGGCGTCTGAGAGCGCCATGCCGGTCTCTGAGAACCCCACAAGGCTCCTGATGGCACCGGTGACCTCTTGATATCTTCTTGTCGGCCTATGAAGGGTCCGTTCCGTAACAGCAGTTCTGAGGGCCACACGCGCGCCTGTGATGGCCCTAAACCAGTGTCTCTGAGAGCCCCCACAACGGCGCCTGTGAGGGCCATACATTGCCATATCTGAGGGCCCCACATAGTGCCTCTTAAGGCCCTATATCGGCGGCTTTGAGGGCCCAACATCGTCGCTTCTGAAGGCCCCACAAGTGCACATGTGATGGCCACCCACCGGTGACATTTGAAGGCCCCACACCGGCGACTCTGAGGGCCCCATCGGCATCTGAGCCCGTGCCGGTCTCTAGAGACGACCCCACAGGGTTTCTGAAGGTACCACCGGCCTCTGATGGCACTTTGCCGGCCTCTGAGGGCCCGTCGCCGGTCTCTGGAGCCCCCTGCCGGCTTGTAAAGGGTACACGCCATCAGCTCTAGGGGTCCGACACCCGTCTACGACGGACCCACACCAGTGTCTTTGTAACTTAACGTCTTTTTACGCCCTTCTTCTTAAGACTAACTTTTACTTTCTTTACATCTTTACTTCATGCATTGTAAATTGCGTAATTGTTTTATTTTTAGTAGTGAAAGATTGCGGAACCAATTATTTTCCTCAAGCAGAGTTAGTGGGAGTTTTTGAGGGACCAAATCATTGGGGATGCTAAACTGGAACATTTGGGGGTGCCCGGAAAACCATTGGGGGTGCTCATTTGAGCATTGGGGGTGCTGCAGCACCCCCAAAGGTATACAAATCGACACCCATGAAGTGACATCATAATTCATAAGTAGGAATAACTATAAATAATAAGTAATAACGTACGACTAACATATAATTAAGTGATATATAAGTTATGTCGTACGAATAAAGAAAACTCAACTGAACATAAACTGACCAGCTGTTGATAACAAAGGTCAGCTTTTGCTAGCAATGAATTGATTATACGTCAATAGATATTTCTAGTTTCTACCCTTTGATGAAGACTACAGATGAGCAAGGGTGACAACAGAACCAAAATCCAATCGAAGGTAGATTTGAGTAAGGTAAACAGAACACTAAGCTCCACCTCTCATCGCCGCAACCGCCCGCTTGTATTTGCAAAACGTGTCCCCGTTTTGCCCACAGCGACTGCCCTTTGTTGCTCGTAGCGGCCGCTTCACACCGTGACGAATTCAACACGTACGTCAGCTGTATATCCAACCAAACAATCTACCAAGGCGATCAACTAGCCCGCCTTCTACCAGCCGCGGCCTTTCCTGACGGCTATACAGGAGGTTTGGACGATTCAGCCGGGCTATTACGAGCAGATCGCTGTCTTCTAGCCGTACGGCGTCTGTTTGTTTCAAATGGTGGTATAATCCGTGATGGAACTCCAGTGACTGCTATCACACCGGTTGAGGGAACTGCTGGAGAAATTCTGCGCCTGGAAGGACCCTCTGTCACCTGTCGAGGTCTGGTAGTCTGCGCAGGAGCCTGGGCGGCTAGACTTCTATCCCCTCTGGGTCTTCCTCGTCTGGTCAGCACTCTTCGCCCGGAGAAAGTGGCAGTCACGTACTGGAAAGTGAAGCCCGGATACACTGTGCCTCTGGCGGGGATCGATTTAACTGGTGTTGGTCAACAGAATGGGCACTTCTACTGGCTACCTGCTCTGGAGTACCCCGGTTTGGTCAAGGTGGGTAACCAGACGGGGCTGGGGGCTCGGTATAGGCTCGATATGGGCTGTCATTAGTTTTGCTAAGAGCTGATAAATTCGTTAGACGAAAATGGTCCACAATTCATGTGATTGATTAACTAAAACATTCGTGTGCTGCTCAGCAAATATGATTGTACAGGACATCTTTAAAATTGTAATTCTTTTATACACCAGTAAAACGCCTTTTGGGCGAAGAACGAGCGAGCGAGATAGTGAGCCCTGCACGTGCGGAAGGGCGAGAGGGTACTTCCAACGGGCTTGTGCAAAGCACCCTTCTAACCGGTCGCTAGCGGTGTGCCAAATTTGAACGCAATCGGCCCAGCCGTTCCTGAGATCTGGAAGCGGCATTCCGCACGTGCGCACGTGCAAACGGGGTCCAAAATGACTTTTGCACGGCACCCTACTAACCGGTCCCCAACCGTGTACCAAATTTGAGCGCAATCGGCCCAGCTGTTCTCGAGATCTGGAAACGCCCCCTGCACGTGCGCACGTGCAGTAGCACCCTAACCGCAACACATGGGCATGCATTGCCTGGTGGGTGCCTACCTGTATGCCAAGTTTCAGCGAAATCGCCCCAGTAATTACCGAGTTACTGAAATGGGAACAAACTTGTCACCTCTCATTGTTGTATTTTGCACGTGCAGTGGGGGTCACTCACATAGATCAAGAGTATCCGACCTTTGGTAGAAGGGATGCAGCTACCCTATAAAAATGACCGCAAGACAATCTCTCAAGCCGCTGCTGAGATATGGGCCTCTCAAAATCATTACTTTCGCAAAACTGCTTGAACACCCTTGACTTTTCACGTGGCACGTGCCACGACGGTCACTGAGATGTATCAAAAGTAGTCAATAACGGGGTAGAAGGGATGGGGCTACCCAGCAAAAAAGACCGCAGGCCATTCGGTGCAGCGGTTGCTGAGATATAAGCCTCTCAAAACCGTTACAGGCCGGGCCGGGCCGGGCCGCTCATACTGAGATTTTCCGTTATATTGAAGACTCGCTTCGCTCGCTGCGCTCGCTCGCTCGTAATTACAGCTGTCTCTGAGTGTCTCTGAGTGTCTCACGCTTCCTTTCGAAATACTTCATTTACTTCGGTTTATTGACCAAACATCAAATGAACAGTTGTTTGTCAGTTGTTACCGTTTACGGGCACGTTCCAAAGTAAAACGGAGCCCAAAGTAACAACATATCTTCTCAGATGTAGCCTGTCAGCTTTCACCGCTTATGCCTCGGGCACAGTCCAAAATAAAACGAAGCACAAAATATGATATAGGAGCTCGGCTACTAGTGATGTCAATCGGATTCCAACTTTTTGGTGTGCCGATAGGCGATACCAAACCGATACCAACTTGTCATTTGGTATTTCAAACCTTATGCATGTGGTATTTTGTTGATTTAAGGAAGCATCACTTATGTATAAGATACTCCGAATCTGGTGAAAAGTTGTATTTCTATCAGTTTTACTATTGGGTTTGGTTTTCGGTATTTTCCTATTGTTTCGGTTGGTTTGGTTCGGTACCGGTTTCCAAATTTTCCGTATTTGACATCACTATCAGCTACCACCTCACCACACACCTGGACCTCCACCCTACGTCCCATCTCTTTTCGTCCGAAGCACCTATTCAACCAACCAACCAACCAAATCAAGGCAACCAACCAACCAACCAACCAAGGAACTCCAAACAAACAAACCATCTCTTTTCACCGCACATTCCGGCAGCTCTGTTACGTCATGTCGGGTCCATTCCGGCAGCTCTGTTACCATGTCGGGGTCCATTCCGGCAGCTCTGTTACCATGTCGGGGTCCATTCCGGCAGCTCTGTTACCATGTCGGGGTCCATTCCGGCAGCTCTGTTACCATGTCGGGGTCCATTCCGGCAGCTCTGTTACCATGTCGGGGTCCATTCCGGCAGCTCTGTTACCATGTCGGGGCCCATTCCGGCAGCTCTGTTACCATATGTCGGGGTCCATTCCGGCAGCTCTAGCTGTTACCATGCCGGGGTCCATTCCGGCAGCTCTGTTACCATGTCGGGGTCCATTCCGGCAGCTCTGTTACCATGTCGGGGTCCATTCCGGCAGCTCTAGCTGTTACCATGCCGGGTTCCATTCCGGCAGCTCTGTTACCATGTCGGGGTCCATTCCGGCAGCTCTGTTACCATGTCGGGGTCCATTCCGGCAGTTCTGTTACCATGTTGGGTCCATTCCGGCAGCTCTGTTACCATGTCGGGTCCATTCCGGCAGCTCTGTTACCATGTCGGGGTCCATTCCGGCAGCTCTGCTACCATGTCGGGGTGCCGTGCGACCCTGATCGCCGTGATACGGTCCGTATGGACGGAGTACTGCAGACGACCAAGGAGTACGTGGCCAGGACCTTCCCGGGTCTGGAGCCGGAGCCGGCCATAGTCGAGACGTGCATGTATACGGTACGTTAACGACCAACGTCCCACAGCTATAGTCTGGCAAACCTAAGAAAGAACGGAGTTAAAGCGCCTGAATCACTTTGCACGTGTTTTGATTACTTGAAATCAAGGTTGAAATGTATGGGTCGGAAAATTTTGTGTGAAAAGTTGTGGCAGAAAATATGCTCTCACAATATAAATGCACATGCATCAACGGCCGCAGCACTTTCAATCCATTCTTTCTTAGGCTTGCCAGACTATATGTGCAATCGGTATGCTATAAAATATTCCCTCGGGCTTCGGAAAAGAGCGCGGGAGTGTTTCTTATATCTGGAAAATGTTAATTATTGAAGCATAGAAAACAGCTTCATATTTGACACGAATAGTGTTGTAGATAACATGGAAATGCCACTTATGTAACATTGATATAACGCATTAATATTCGATTTGATATGACTTTTAGATGTCTAATTAAGTCATGCTGCTGATATGAAACTAAACAAGCGTCTGTAACAACTCCTATAAGTTGCCTCCTAACGGGTTTCTCCGTAATTACAAGCCTTATTTCTCCATGAAATAGTTCTCTGGTGAAGCTGTGGCGTCTCTTTCAGGTGACTCCGGACGAGCGCTGTATCCTGGATGTCCACCCGCGGTACCCCAACATCGCCTACGCCGCCGGAATGTCAGGTGAGCCTCGGGGTAGTCAGAGTCGGAGTAGTCGGTAGGGTAGTCAGAGTCGGAGTAGTCGCAAGTCAGAGTCGGAGTAGTCGGTAGTCAGAGTCGGAGTAGTCGGTAGTCAGAGTCGGAGTAGTCGGTAGTCAGAGTCGGAGTAGTCGGTAGTCAGAGTCGGAGTAGTCGGTAGTCAGAGTCGGAGTAGTCGGAAGTCAGAGTCGGAGTTGTCGGTAGTCAGAGTCGGAGTAGTCGGAAGTCAGAGTCGGAGTAGTCGGAAGTCAGAGTAGTCGCCCCGGGAAGTCGAAATACCTAGGTCAGAGTCAGAGTGCAGCCGAGAGTTTGCAGTCGGGAGTCCAGTCAATAAAAGTGTAGTCAATTTGCAGTAGTCAAGTAGATGTTAATCGGTCGGCTGGTGGCTCCGTGAAGCAAAAAACGCGCAAACGTACTCTGCGTAGTGCAAGGGCTCAGTAACCAACCATTTAGCTCTCTCGAACTAAATACGTTGAAAAATGGCAGTTATTCGTGTTACCGGCTACAAACACTAGATGATATCTGACATATGTCTCTCTTTTTTCCTTCCAGGTCAGGGCTTCAAGATGGGCCCAGTATTCGCTGAGGTCCTTCAGCAGCTCGTGGATGGTCAGAAGAGCCAGTTTGACCTGACCACCTTCTCCGCGGAGAGGTTCTCAGCTGATGTCTCCCATCTCTAAACTCGACGAGGGTCTCGACGCTCGAGGAGTTCTCAACTGGGATAGCTCACTTCTAGACTTCTAGTTTCAAAGCTAGTTTCAAGGGACTGATGAAGGCTGCACGACGGTTTTAAATCGACGCGGCTCGAACGAGATTCTCAACCGGGATGTCCTATCTCCAGTGTAGATGCTGCGCTCATTGGAGAATGGAAAGGTTCTCAGATTGTCTCTCACCTCTAGCATCTACACGGTCCACCTAGAGTGATTCTCAACGGCGGTCTCTAAAGATTGCCGCGATCGATGGGCTACGCCAATCTAACGCTGCCGTCTAAAGCTAACGCTGTTAGACACTGCCAAGCATCAATCTATGTATACACCCGTTGTCCAGGTTATGTTTTATTGTATAGTCGACTACATAAATCATAATGATGTTCCACTTTTCACAGGCAATTATTTGCCTGGAGTGGTAGGCTGTGCCGCATCACACGGGCTGAGTTCACAAATTAATTGCGTGATAAACGGCACAACTTAGCGCTCCAGTCAACTGATAGCTTCTGAGGAGTGGAACGTCATTCTGTAGTCGACTATATCTACGGCTTGTACACTGTAAAAAAAGATTAGCACCCCGGTGTGCTAGTCGGATGCTGCGGTTCTGGAACAAGAGCCCTGGGTGCTTAACCTGCACTTAAAATGTTCTACATTTAGCAGTCTAAGACTCTTAGGTACTTGTCTAAGCTCCGAAATTGACAATTTGCCCGCACTTGAAGCACTTCCCTGCTTCAAGGGTGCTTGGAATAGCACCAACGCACGGACGGTGCTAATCTAAGCATCAGTTTTAAGCACCATGATCAAACTTCAGAGCTGATGAAAGCACCCAAAATATGCTTCATCGATTTTGGCGGGAACATCGCATCCGTTCGGTGCTAATTCGTTTGCTTGTTCAGCATCTGGGTGCTTACGTCGTACGAAAAAAAGCAGCGAATTCAGAAAGCGCGCGGGATTCGCGACGCCATTTGCATTTGTCAAGTCAGTTGTGCGGGAGCGCTCGGCCGGGTTGGTTGGTCCATGTGCGTGCGGTCAGTGATAGAAACAGTGATGGTGTTGGTCGTTTGTAGGCGAATACGGGTATTCGTGAGTAACAATACTGAAGTGGGTGTCGTCTTAACTGAAATGAAGACCGAGTCTGAAATCTGAAACGGAGCATCAATGGAGGAGCTGCGTGGGAACTTTCCAGCCTTGTCGGAGTGCTAAGGTGGGCTTGCACTGACCTGCTGTCGTGCTATGAATAATAATTATGGATGTAATTCCACACCTTTTTAGGGTTGATAAGGCAAAGTTTTGTCGACATTTTACCAGATAGGCGACAGATCACTGATGGCTAATGAAATGAATTATAATCTTTACAGTGAAAGAGACAGTGCAGACTGCAGAATGCAGATGGCATATTTTTCCATTTATCTATTACGGGCATGGTTGACGGCAGACGAGGCTGTTCATGGCGGCGGCCGCAGCCTGTATAGCGGCGCCGATATGTTGTGATTTATCAGCTTATGTTATAATGCCAGGGGAGCGGCCCTGTGGCACTGTTCGCATGGACGTGCTGATATTCTGTTTTTTTTTTTAATTTGTAAAAAGGTAGGGGAAGTTGGGGCAATGCCGGAGTTGGGGCAAAGCCGAAATTCGAGATATTTCGAAAACCGTAAGACATGGATGCCACCTGTCAGTGATGCTCTGAAGCTTAAGTGACTACAATTATCGCATGTTTGTTACGAGTCGTCATTCGGAATACTTCGACTGTGAGGGCGCCAAGAGCGTTTTCAAGGTACGTTTCCCTTGTACTACATGCGCCTTTGAAGCTGCATTTTTTACTCATTATGCTACCGTTTGTCTGGCCAATTCGGTCAAGTAATCTTTAGCATGTCTTTGCATAAGTGTGCTGCCTATTTGAAATTTATACAGCACGTTGAAAAGTTATGGGCCTGCAAATGAAAGTATGGCTGGCTGGGGTAATGCCGAAAACGTGCGATTACGCACGTGTTAAAAGCACGCTACGTGGACTTTACTGCTGTAGAATAGCAACGCGTATTTTTAGTCACACAAATTACACTTTCAACCGACACAACGGCCTGTTACCTATAAGGAATGATTTACCTGGCATTTTCTTATTATATCACACAATTATAACTTCCAGTGTGCACCGCGTCCTCAAGCTCTTGAAACGTGTGTCAGCTTTGATGAATTCTGGATAAAGTTTGAGATAAAATGGCAAAACATCAATGTCGGGATTCCCCGTAGATCATTTCTCCCATTTTCGGCTTTCCCCGCAGTCCGGGGCAACGCCGAAAAAGTCACTTCTTTGATATTTTTAGTTTGTGCGCTTAACGGTATGCGAATTCATCAAATGCGCCTGGTATGTTTGAAAGGCAAAAGACTGGCCTCTCGAATGACGCCAACAAGAATAGCGTATGTTGTCTACCTTGCGTGCTACGGGCGTCAGAAAAAAAGTCTTCGGCGTTCCCCCAACTTCCCCTACTTTGTGATTAAGAAGTTTACGCTTGTGCTTAAATTTAACTCTAATAACCGTCATTCGTCATGTCCATTACCATAAATAAACGACAAACAACTAAACAACTAAACGTGTTTGCAGCATGAGGTAGGCATTAACCCTATTCCTGGCGGGCTCCGCCGGGACAAGAAACTGGCGGGGGGGGGGGGGGCCGATTCGGCCCCCCCCTGAGATCTCGAGAACGAAGCAAGATAGCGACAAGCGGTAAACGGCATCGGATACGCACGGCCAAGATCTACAATTTTTACGAAGGTCATTTTCAGGTCAGGTCAAAGATGACGTCACAGGGGTCGAAAAAGTCAAAATGGCGGCACTAGATATGGAGAGAGTTTTTCTCGAATAACTTTCGAATTAGTCAAGATAGGAACAAACTAAGGGCATCATCGTGATCCTCTCGTCAATCCGCATCGAATGATATATATGTTGACCTCGAAAGGTCAAGGTCAAAGGTTGACCTCAGGTCACGTGACCTCGAGGTCATCATGTATATCATTCGATGCGTCTTGACGAGCTGAACACAATGAGACCATCCACGCGTCTGTAGCTTGTTCATGTACGGAGTTATTGGCCAAAAACCTTTGGTGACCTTTGATGACGTCACATGACCTCACAGCTGCCCAACAGCAAAACAGACCTCAAGGTAGTGAAGGTTGATCGTATATGAAGTCATGTATGGTATATGGGGCCATTCCGACCCGTTTTAGTGGTAAAAACAGGGAGTTGATTTTTCCCCCATTGACTTATAATGGGGAGGTCGCGAAATTGACCTGACCTTAGGTCACCGATATCAAAATTCCGAGATATACAAATTGCACATACTGGTACCCTAACTAAACCCTGAAGAGAAGAAATTGATCGGTCAAAAACTCTAGCTCTGGCGTGATTGCAAACTTTTCTGAGGTAGCCTCACCAAACCGCCTCTGGTGACCTGACCTGAGGTCAGATCAACTCAAAATTTTCAGACATGTTGCGTAGAAGCCTTTTAAGAAAAGTCAGAAAATTTGAGCTTCCTAGCTCAACGCGTTTGGGAGATATAACCAAAAAACCTCAAGGGGGGGCTCCTGAGGCCCCCCCCCCCCCCCCGCCAGGAATAGGGTTAAGAATCGCAATGTTCCTTTCGATTTAGCTCGGCTCCCGGCCGGCGGCTACGTCCCTCGCCGCCACTCTTCAAAATGCGTCTAAGTTTTCTCCGCTCCGAATAAAAGTCCCGGCCTCCGCCAGAGGCTCGAGAAGGTCGGTGTCAAGTACCCATGTGCTTAGCACGTGCTTACGCTGTAGCACCATACGGCAGTAAGCACCCACTAGGAGCTGAAAATTGAACTCGGCACATTTTTGGGTGCTAGACGCATGCTAGGGTGCTTCGGTGCCAATGTTAGCACCCGAGCTCTTAATGAAGCACCCTTTGGGTGCGTGAATTTAGCACCAAAGCACCAAAACGGTGCTAGTGCTAGCACCTATTTAGCACCTATGGCTCTTAATGAAGCACCCTTTGGGTGCGTGAATTTAGCACCAAAGCACCAAAACGGTGCTAGTGCTAGCACCTATTTAGCACCTATGGCTCTGAACTAAGCACTCTTTGGAGTGTAAGTTGAGCACCAAGATGGTGCTAATGCTAGCATCTAGGGCTCTTGAGTAAGCATCATTTGGGGCATACATTAAGCACCAACAGGGTACTGAAAATTGAACTCTGACTTATGACCCAAAGGGTGCTAATCTTTTTTTACAGTGTAGGTATGTGCTGTGAGCCAAACGGCATAGGGTCGGAATTCAAAGAGTGCAAGGTGATTCCATAATCCATTGGATGTTTATACACTTGTGCACCAATTAGGTGATATAACTGGTGGTAACTAATACGGGCAATGGGATAGGCGCGGGACAGGTGGTATAGTGATTAAAGTCGATTGAATTGCTGTGGTTTAGAGCAAATACACGATTGAAGTTGATCATCTTTTCGAAAGAGGCGGAATGAATGAAACATATTGATAGGACACTAAAAACATATTCGGAAGACTTTGAAGGGATAAATCAGCAGTTTTCTGTTCAAAACCTCAGTCTTCACAATTTCGCACCATCATCGGTTGTGAAGCAACAGGGGCTCCGCCACAATCTCAGAGTGGGGGGACGACCCAAAATGCACACATTCGAATCAGACTGCATTACATAAGTGAAATTACGGGGGGGGGGGGCAGACGCCGCAAGCCCCCTCCCCTGGTGGCGGAGCCCTTACATGTAAAAGCATTTAAATTGAATGACAGCGGCATGAAAGCATAATCTAGTCGTCGAAATTTCGAAGAGTTCCAGACTGCAGCCGTCGGCCAAATCGCCCCCTTATTTTTCGAGGCAGCGTACATCTAATGCTGGTAAAGAAAAAAAGCGTGCTGAAAAGTCGCTATACCCACAGCCTTTATATCTATTCGAAGTGGTAACGCAATAAAAACAGTAATGTGATAAAATATCGGAGTTGGCGTGACTATCTATAAGTATCTCGGCCGCAACCACAATCCACATGCAAAAATGGAAAGAAGAAGAATGGAACGGGATATTTTAGTTGTCCCCAGTTTGACAGACAATACAAATATCTCAATCCGTAGAATGCAAGTAGAATCCGATTACGGGTGCTGATTGGCTGTTCTCGACAAGGTCATTGATACCGAGGACGGTAGAAATAATTGTCTTTAGATTACTCATGCTGTTAGGCGTCGACGGCTTGCTTAGATATTATAT
Source organism: Amphibalanus amphitrite (assembly GCF_019059575.1). Taxonomy (NCBI): domain Eukaryota; kingdom Metazoa; phylum Arthropoda; class Thecostraca; order Balanomorpha; family Balanidae; genus Amphibalanus; species Amphibalanus amphitrite. Next base: position 167,621 of record NW_024882784.1, on the reverse strand, counting down.
TCTACATAGCATGATATTTTTTTTTCTTTTAAGCTGCTCATTCTGAAGTTTGTTCAATAGCCAACAAACATCACCGCAATCCTTGCCGCAAGCTGTTTTACACGAATCAACTGACAACTTTACATCTGCTAGCAGAAACTGATAATGTTTTGAACACATAATCTGGCGCATTTACTGGCGCCAAAACTTGTGTACTAGACGATTGGCGCCAGCCGCGTCCATTCGCGCGCTTCTTGTCACATTGTGCGGCCGCGTGCCTCACTTCTCCCGATTTACAATATTCTCAGATTTTGTCCATCAACCCTCACCCCACCCAGCCGCCAACATGTTTGAAGCGCGTCTCGCCAAGGGTGCCATCTTCAAGAAGATCTTAGAGGCGGTGAAGGATCTGCTCACAGAGGCCTCCTGGGACTGTGGTGATATGGGCATCACCCTGCAGGCCATGGACAACGCTCATGTCTCGCTCGTCTCCCTCAACCTCAGATCTGACGGCTTTGACAAGTACAGATGTGACCGCAACCTCACCATGGGCATGAACCTCGGAAGGTAAGATGCTTGAAATGATTTTAGTTTTGTTGGCGTTCATCACGCTGTAAGTGTAGATTGATCAGAGGTGTGGAAGTTATAGCTGTTTTTGTTCATTTAGAGGCATTGCCATTTATTGAAAGAACTTCATTTTTGAATTTTATCTAGCACTGGAAGAAGCAATGATATTTGAAGTGTGAATATGTTGGACCTAAGTCATAGGCGGCGGAAAGGGGAAGGCACCTGGGCACTGTGCCCCCCTTTGCTTTTGGCATTTTAACATTAGTTCTATGGGCGTTGCATGGAAAGAATGGGACCAAAAGTCAACAGTGCCCCCCTTAATTGAAGGTGTTCTGCTGCTACTGACTGAAGTGCTGTTTCTTTGCAATTATGATGTGGCTTTGATTAGTCATGTGTATTCAACTGTTAGCTTTTTAATTAAGCAATTTAGAATCCATACTCTGGTCAGTCAAACATTTGGTGACAGCTATTTTTCATTCTTTCAGCATGTCCAAGATTCTCAAGTGTGCAGGAAATGATGACATTGTCACAATCCGTGCCCAGGACAACCCAGACACAGTCACCTTTGTCTTTGAGTCAGAAAATGGCGAGAAACAGTCTGACTATGAGATGAAGCTTATGAGTCTGGACCTGGAGCATCTTCAGATTCCTGTGAGTCTTTTTATTCTCTGTTGTGTATGTTTTGTGATATTGATTGAGAGTGGATCACCTCTTCTCTGTTAACTGTTTTGTTAAATTGCTTTTTAGGGGAAAGCTTTAATAGATTCAGTTCAAATATGTAAATTGGAGGAGTAACTGAGCCAAAATCCGTGCTCAGCAGAGCCTGTGCATGCTGATCAGAACCAGACAGTCAGATCTACTCAACTGGCTTTCTGTTGGCTGCAGCTGCTTCTCATAGCAGTCCATGGATTGTCAGAAATTTTAGAGTCCATATTAGTCTGACACTGCAAATATCCTCTTGAAATAAGCAAAAGGCATGCTAGGTGAATTACTTAGAAAACTGGTGAGCATTCAATAGACTTATCAGATTGAAAAAAAATGCTCAAAATTATTTTGTGACTTGTTTGAGCAAAAAGAGTTATTTGTCATGACACTCATAAATATCCATAATATCAGTACGGGAGACAGAGCATGCGCATGATGTGCACAGCTTGTTCTAAGAACCCATAAATTATCCCAACAACCTCGGTGTTATGACCGCTGACTAATAAAGCCTCTGTATTTCTGACTGCAGGAGACTGAGTACGCCTGTGTGGTGAAGATGCCGGCTGGAGAGTTCGCTCGCATCTGCCGGGACCTGAGTCAGTTCGGTGACTCGATAGTCATTAGCTGCAGCAAACAGGGAGTCAAGTTCTCCGCATCGGGTGATATCGGCTCAGGTAGGTCAATTCAAAGCGGAGAAAATCGTAATTGGCCCGTGAATGTACAAAGGATAGGCAAATTAAAAATAATGTGAAAACATTTATGAAGTTAGCTTCTTTGGAAGCTCCAATGAGGGGAGTGGATATGACAAGTGGTGATGGCTGGAACATTTTGGTGTTGGATAATGAAGGTCTGTAATCTCACTTTTCATTCATTTTTTTTCACTCACTTAAATAGTTTTTGTTGATGGCTTTTTAGCTTTGGCCTTTGCATCTGTATTTGGCCATACCTATAATTAACAAAAAATCGTGGACTTTTTCCTGATTTGTTCTAGAGCTTTTAGATGAAACTGACAAAGATGCTCGTGTTTATGAGTTCCGTGATTATTTGCGTCATAGAGGACGTTTCAAAGGAAACCAATAAAGATGCACGCGTTTTATGAATCCCGTGGCTATTTTCTTCATCGACCTCTCTTCCAGCGAACGTAAAGCTGGCGCAGTCCTCCAATGTGGACAAGGAGGAGGAGGCAGTCACGATCGAGATGCAGGAACCGGTCTCCTTTACCTACGCCTGCCGCTACCTCAACTTCTTCACCAAGGCCACGCCTCTCTCAGCGCAGGTAGGTGACATGCTTATTATGCATACATGTTTTGTTTTTTTAGCCCATTCGTTGGCTTACGTTTCTGGTCATTTGAACGATCCGGGAATAATTATGCAATGAAAAGATAACTATGCGTGTAGATGCCGTACCTGCCATTTGACGACCATAGAGACGAAATATCTCCCGACGAAATATCTCGCATTACTATTAGTTGAGTTACAGTGGTGAGTTTCAGCAAGGCATCATGCTACCTAAGTATTTTTTACCCTAAAATGACTCATATTTCACTGGTCCCGATGCACCCGTTGCCAGCATTGTCATGCAATTCAGTTACTACTAAAGCTTTTGATCCCTGAAACGAATAGCATTGCGACATTAGTTTTGCGCCATCAGCCTCTCTTGTAGACGGTTGGCTTACTCCGTTTTTTTTTTCTAGGTGAAGCTTTCGATGTCTCCCGAGTACCCCCTCATGGTAGAGTACGCCATCGATGACATCGGTCAGATCCGCTACTTCCTCGCACCAAAAATAGAGGACGACGACAACTAAACAGCACGAGCGTTGTCGACGAATGAAAAAGATCAACCACTTGTGTACAGGACGATAGCTAAACGCCCGGCGACGCCATGGAAACGGAGTGCATTGGCCATCGCAGAGGGTGATGTGTAGTTCACCAGGTGGCCGATAGGTGGCTACGGTTTCTGCGCTGCTAGTTCATCCGTTTGACGAAAGATGGCTCTGCCGATCTGTGTCTAGTGTTTTCTGTGCATTCACTAGCGGCGTTGTACATTTTTGTGGCCGTGGCCGATTTGTTCACAACTTAGGTCGTGTTTCGTCATCTTTTAGGCGTCTTGCCCTTGTCTCGAAGTTTCCAGTCGTGTTGTGTCTGAAGGCTTCTCTTGACTGGTTTAACGTTGGTACCTGACAATGCCTACAATTGGCCCGAGGAAAAGTTGTCCATTCATGGATCTGAGACTATCCGTTCATTTCATTTCTTATAGCCTCATGCATACGATCACGTTGTTTCGTGTTGTATATTTAAAACGTTTGCTCACGAGAAGAAATGTGTCTTTGCTTATGGCGTCCAGTTTCGAGCAATTTTCGTCAGTTCCACCTAAACACCCTAGTTATATTGTGCGCTAAGGTCTCAACTAATGCCGCTCTCGTCTGTGTTGGATTGCTGCTCTCGTCTGTGTTGGATAACATGTTGGAGGCTGAATACACCTTTTGTACAACTGCGCGTTTTGCTCGGTGGACGTGGGTCATAGGTACAGGTCTCGCGAGATTAAGCGGTAGGTTTTGCACTTTTACATTTCCGGTTATATCTCAGAAACTAATCGATCTACGATGACGCCATTTTACACGATCATGGCCGGCTTGTTACCCAACAAGTCGATCGCATCTTCACCACTTAAAAGCTTAAAGACGACGAAGATATAGCCTGAAGTACACTAAATTTTCTAGGTGCAAAACCTACCGCTAAAACCCGCGAGACCTGTACACGTTAGTGTTTTTTTTAACATCCGAATCCAGTGTCCCAAAATTATATTTTTGCTTGGGTGTCAGAGGGGAAAATTGCTGACCAAAAAAAAAAAGAATGAGAGTGAAAAATTGTTGGTCAGGTAAGGCCCAAAAAGAGTGGGAAAATGATCAAAAACATTAATATATCTACAATAGTGACAGATGCAAAACAACCATTCACGCAGTTGCTCCTTCTCGGTGAAATTGGGAGTGGAAAATTGGGCTTGAAAACTGGAGGCAAGAGTGGAAAATGATTTTCATTTGGATGTCGTTTGCCACCCACATCTACAAATTTTGGGACACTGTCCGAATCATCGTATGCCTTATACGTACAGGTTGTAATATGCAACGGATAGGATTCGCTAGATCGTAAGGGGGTCAATGTGTTTTGAATTCGCGCCGTTTTCTTATTATGAGGTGATAACTGATAAGTCAAAATGATGGTGATCGTTCTTATACTGACTGCATTGCACCGTGTCATAACCTACGCCCATGGCGTAACATTGCAGAAATGAACACCCGGCATTCGGTTTACCCTTCGGCGGCTGCCTTTCGTCTCTCAGTCTTGCCTGGTGCCGCTATTGCTCATGATTTGACGGTTACGCCAGTCGTCACTATCGCTTTCTTGGCAGGACGTCCCTGCATTCTGCGTCAGTCAACCGCGCTTCCCGTGTAGCAAATGTAAATCATAAACAGGGCTGCGGAGTCGGAGTCGGTCGGAGTCGACAGTTGTGACCGGAGTCGGAGTCGGAGTCGATTTTAGAAACCCGAGCCGGAGTCGGAGTCACCGAAAATCTGTCGACCCCGCAGCCCTGCTAGGTCTGCGGAGTCGGAGTCGGGAGTTGGAGTCAGTCGGAGTCGACAATTCTGCCCGGAGTCGGAGTCGGAGTCGGAGCTGGTTTTTGAAAGCTGGAGTCGGAGTCGGAGTCGTAGTCGCCGAAAATCCATCGGCTCCGCAGCCCTGATCATAAATATAAAAAATCGACGTCAATAGACTTGCAATTTTATAATGTATTTTGATATGCCTGGTAAATACAGTGATATTTTATTATATATTTACTAGATGTGGAACAAAGTAAAATATGTTTAACGTAATACAAATGATTCGGATAACTAGTGGAAAGATAAAGTATGACTACAGATATTGCATTTAGAAATGACAGAGTGCCGGAAGCAAGTCCTCCGCCCATCGTGGTGTGGCAAGCGTAATTGTTACGTCTTGTTATATCACCATGCCCTGGGGGCGGATCCATTTTTTTCGGCTAGGGGTCTGAAAGTTATGGCGGCGGCACGGTCCTCATCTGCCATGGGTGGCAAAATATACGATTGCGGCGCCCGGGCTCAATCTTAAAAACGCCGTGGAACGGATATGGCAGCACTGGCTGAAGTACAGCTGCAGAAAACGACGATCAAATGAAAAATGGTTTTCACGCATTTCAGTCCATCGTTATTTGACGGTCTAAAGAATCATTTCGTTGACTCAAAAAACCCTTTGTCAGCACTGGGTCACTGTGAATATTACCAAATACCGTAAATAGAATAGTACGGCATTTTATAAGATTGGGCCGAGTGAAAATTGAAGCTTACTTCATATCTCTATCACTGATGTGTTTGGTAATGGTTCAACTCCTTCCCATACGGTTATGGGGACGCCACTTGTGTTGCGGCGTCCCAATTCGTGGCTCCTTACGGCGGCATATCTTTTTTGGTTAGGGGCTTTGCATTAGCCCCCAAAGCATTGGCACGGATCCCAAACGACCAGACACGAAAATCAAGATGACCACTAGATTAGTTGTTTTTAAGCGTGGACTTACATCCATAGATGCCTCTCAACGAACCAACTAGTTTGCATTCCCTTGATAGTTTACAGTTTTGAGAAAGTCCCTCAAGATCCATCTCGGATCTATGATCACGAATCATAGATCCGAGATGGATCTTGAGGGATTTTCTCAGCACTGTTACCTAACTCTGAAGGAATGCAAAACAGTTGGCTCCTTGAGAGGCTTCTATTAGCCATGTTTTCCACCATAATTTCATTCTTGAAGACAGTCAATCTAATGGCCATCTCGATTTCCGTGATTGGTTGTCTGGGATCCGTGCCCAATGCCCATGTCTGCCCGCCCTTCCTTGGATCCGCCCCTGCATCGTGTAGTGTGCAAACAGCTGCAACGAGGAAAAGGGACTATCGGCGTGCACCAATCTGTTGGCTCAGACGGTGTGCAATGGACACTTGCTCGTCGATCAACTGCGTCCGGCCGATAAGGAATGCGCACGCTTCCGCCGTGTGCTCACTTTTCCGCCCCGTGGTTTCGAGCCACGTAGCGTTTCCGTGCATTTTTTATCGCAAGTTATTTTTCTTGCTTAGGTATCGATAAATAAAAAAGGTTTCAACAAAGGTGTTGATGTTTGGTATTAAGATGCGGTACCTTCAGTAAGCCAGAAAGACGTTTTATAAAATTAAAGAAACCGATTTAATTGGATTTTGTAGGATATGGATTAGCTTTTTATGAATTCCATTGCACAGTTGACAGTTGACTGATTTGTAAAGCGTAGGCTTGAATATTCTGTCGCTTGTCACATTCGGACGTATTGCCCTGCACAGTGGAATATTGAGTCGTTGACCTCCACAGCAGCCTCCGTCCTACCAAAACACCGCCAGCAGTGTTTTATCATGTTCCATGGAACGACATTCTAAGGCCTTGGACACTACATAGTAGATATCTAACGTTTTTTTGTGCACTGAAACGTTATGACACCTCGTGAGTCGGTCTGCCGAAATAACTAAACGCAAACACATTCTAAACATACATGAGCGACATTTATTTTTGTCACTTCACACTTAGCAACCGAATACTTTTGCTGTTTAATAGCATCACAATACCTAAATCACTTTGCTGACTCGTCACTCTACGTTTATAATACATGGTCGTCATAGATAGATGATAGCTTTACAGAGCAACAAAAGCTTCGGAGCTAGACGCCACATGCCTGATGAAACGTACCCAAAGCAAGATCGGCAAGATAAGTAAACGCAAGATCCACCGGTAAGCACTAAGCATCAAACGATTATAACGTGTAACGCAAGTAACAGTAACAGTAGGTATGTCATCCAGCGCGACTTTCAATTCTTAATTGGCAGTCCGGACAATCAAACATTCGGGACGTTCAGGTTCATCAGTCAGTCAACGTCAGTTGTGTTGCGTGAAACTGCACAAGTAACATGCACTGACGATTTTCCAACCAGCCACAGGTAACGAAACGCCTTGGTCACCACACTAAAACACCTCTTCAAGAGGAGGAAGATCGCCATAATCAGACTCTTTCTTGTCTCCCTTGTCTTTGGTAGCCTTGTCTCCCTTGTCTTTGGTAGCCTTGTCTCCCTTGTCTTTGGTATCTTTGTCACGCTTGTCTTTTCGGGAATCCCTCCCAGAAGTCTTTCCGCGATCTTCTTCAACATCAGAGCTTCGTTTGTCTTCGCTTTCCGATTCATCAACAATGTCGTCCATTGGTACAGACAGGCCTCTGATGTCGTCACATTTGGTCTTCAGCCTTCTGATCCTCCTTAGGATCTCCTTATCCCGGATAGAATCATCATCATCCAGCCAGCTCATCATGTCCATGCACATCTCGTTGACAGTGTCCACCTCGTCTTCATCAGCGCTATGATCGGCCTCCAGCACTGCCTGCACCACCTGGCATAGATAACTCTGCGCTCGTTCACGCAGGGGTGGCTTCTTCACCTTGGGCTCGCTGACCGATTTCTTCCCGGCCTTTCCGTACTTCTCGTCCAGCTGACGCCGTAAATCCCGAGCTCGAGACCGAATTTCCTTGTTGGGGTTTGTGGCAACTTGAGCGAGAAGACCCAAACACCGGCGGCGAACCTCCTGACGCTCCTTCTTCGAGGAGTTCGGCTCTCCCTCTAGAAGGTTCTCGATGGTAAGCAGCAGGTCGTTGCCCACCTTGTCTGTTGAAGGCTTCTCGTCTTCGTCAGAGTCTTTGTGCTCCTCAGATTGGTCAGACCGTTTGGGACTGGCGTCGGAATGTCGCGACCGCCGATCGTGAGGTGGCGAAGGAGATCGACGCCTCCTGCCCTCGTCATGTTCCTCTGTCCCGCGCTGTTTGTCACTCTTGCGTCCTTGGCCTCGGTCCTGGTCTTCGCCTGTGGAGACGTCACTTTTGCGTTTTTCGTCCCTCTTTTCGCTGCGACGGGTTCGCGAGGCGTCACTTCGGCTGCTATCACTATCACTTTCCGAAGAACTTTCGCTTTTGCGCCTTCTGTCTCTGTTTCCTTTACGCTCAGCTTCCTTTTCCCGCTCATTTGACCTTCGCTGTTTGTCACTTTTACGTCCGTGGCTTCGGTCTTTGTCATCGTCTGTGGAGTCATCACTTGTGCGTTGTTCGCCCCTTTTTCCGCCTCTGCGGTCTCGCGAAGCGTCACTTTCGGTGCTGTCACTTTCGCCATCCGAGGAACTTTCGCTTGTGCGCCTTCTGTCCTTGTTTCCTTTACGCTTAGCGTCTTTTTCCCGCTCCTTTGTCTCTCGCTGTTTGCCACTTTTACGTCCGTGGCTTCGGTCTTTTTCATCGTCTGTGGAGTCATCACTTTTGCGCTTTTGGTCCCTTTTTTCGCTGCGACGGGCTCGCGAAGCGTCACTTTCGCTGCTGTCACTTTCGCCTTCCGAGGAACTGTCGCTTCTGCGCCTTCTATCTGTGTTTCCTTTATGCTCAGTGTCCTTTTCTCGCTCCTTTGTCACTCGCTGTTTGTCACTTTTACGTCCGTGACTTCGATCTTTTTCATCGTCTGCGGAGTCATCACTTTTGCGTTCTTCGCCCCTTTTTTCGCCTCTGCGGTCTTGCGGAGCGTCACTTTCGCTGCTGTCACTTTCGCCTTCCGGGAAACTTTCGCTCTTGCGCCTTCTGCCCTTGTTTCCTTTACGCTCAGCATCCTTTTCCCGCTGCTTTGTCTCTCGCCATTTGTCACTTTTACGTCCGTGACTTCGATCTTTTTCATCGTCTGTGGAGTCATCACTTCTGCGTTCTTCGCCCCTTTTTTCGCCTCTGCGGTCTCGCGAAGCGTCACTTTCGCTGCTGTCACTTTCGCCTTCCGGGGAACTTTCGCTCTTGCGCCTTCTGTCCTTGTTTCCTTTACGCTCAGCATCCTTTTCCCGCTCCTTTGTCTCTCGCCGTTTGTCTTTTTTAGGTTCGTGGCCTCCGTCTTCGTCTCCGTGTGTTGAGTCATCACTTCGGCGTTTTTCACCCCTTTTTCCGCTGCGACGGTTTCGTGATGCGTCTCTTCCGCTGCTGTCACTGTCGTCTGCAGAGGAGCTGTCGCTCTTGCGCTTTCTGTCTTTGCTTCGTTTGCGTCCAGCCTGTGGAGAAGTGTCACCTTTCCTTTCCATGAAGCCTCCATCGAGCTCCCTACTGCTCCTGTCACTTTTTCCTCGGGCTTCCGATCTTTCATCGTCACGAGGACCGTCTCCCTCCCGGCTGGTGCTGAACTGTTCCTCTTCGTCCTCTACCCGGCGTCTTTCCTCCTCCGCCTTGGCTTCCGCCGCCATTCTTGCCGCATTCTCCTGCATCTTCTTCAGTTCCTCCGGGCCGATGTAGCTCATGCAATTGACCTGAATCTCTTTTGACTTTCCTGACATCGTGTCTTTTGCCGAGACCGTCATGATGCCGTCAGCGTCGACGTCGTAGACGATCTTGAGCTTCGTTTCGCCACGTTTCATGGCCGGAAGGCCGTCTAGAAGAAACTCGCCCAGTAGATGATTGTTCCGCGCGTTAGGATGTTCACCCTCGTAGATATCAACCTGTGCCGCGGTCTGGTAGTCTCGTCCCAAGACGAACTCTTTCTCGACTCTGATGGGCACGTGACTGTTGCGTTCGATGAACTTGGCGAAGTTGTTCTCACCCTCCCGCACGCCTAGTGAGTAGGGGATCACATCGATCAGGAGATCCACACCGGGCACCTCCTGTCCGGAGAGAGTGGCCGCCTGGACCGTGGCGCCGAACGCCACTGCCTCGTCGGCATTGATGCGAAGGTTCAGCTTCTTGCCGTCAAAGAAATCCTGAAGTAGTTTGCGGACCTTGGGAATGCGCGTCGAGCCACCGACGAGGATAACTTCGTCGATGTCAGTTCTCTTCAGATTTGCATCATCCAGAGCGCTCTGAACCGTATCCAGTGTTTTTCGGAAAAGATCTCCACAGAGTTCGTCAAAACGGGCTCGAGAAACCTTTCCTGCAAAATCGATGCCCTCGAGCAGTGAGTCAACATTCACGTGAGCTACGGAGGTGCTCGACAGGGTCCTCTTCGCTTCTTCACACGCGACCTTTAGCCTCCTCATTGCTAGGGAGCTGGTTCGGGGATCTTTCTTGTGTTGCCTCTTAAACTCATTTGCGAAGTGCTCGACGAGTCGATGATCGAAATCCTCGCCCCCAAGATGTGTATCACCCGCTGTGGCCATCACTTGGAAGACTTGATCTGCATACGCGAGGACGGAAACATCGAACGTGCCACCTCCCAAGTCGAAAATGAGTACCTTCTGCTCTTCGTCCAGCTTCTTGTCGAGACCATAGGCCAGCACGGCAGCAGTGGGCTCGTTGATGATGCGCATGACGTCCAGACCCGCTATCTTGCCAGCGTCCTTGGTGGCCTGGCGCTGGGCGTTCGTGAAGTAGGCCGGCACCGTGATGACAGCTTTGGCGACCGTTTTTCCAAGGTAAGCCTCGGCCGTCATCTTCATTTTAGTGAGCACCATGGAGCTGATCTCCACGGGCGTAAACAACTTCGTCTTGTTCTTGTACTGCACCTCGATCTTCGGGATTCCACGGTCATCGATCACTTTAAACGGCCATCGCTTCATGTCTCTTCGCAGTTCCTCGTCGTGAAAGCCACGACCGAGCATGCGCTTAGCATCAAAGACTGTGTTCTTCGGGTTTCTAAGTGACTGACTCTTGGCGACCTCTCCAGCAAACCACTCGGTTTCACTGAACGCGACATAGCTCGGCGTCGTCCGGCTGCCCTGGTCGTTCGCAATGATCTCCACCTTGCCGTTCTGAAAGACCCCTACACATGAGTAGGTGGTGCCCAGGTCAATACCAATCGCCAGTGCAGCTGACTTAGGCATGGTGTTGCTGTTTTACACACTGAAGGCGTCAGGCGAAAGATGACAGCGGCGCCACTGAGACTTAGACGATGAATGCTGAAGCAGTTGCACTAAGAACGAAGAATGCAGCGGTGTGGAGACTGCTGGGAGCCACGACGAACGTCTGTACCAATGACGAGGTTGCAGCTACGAGAGAAGCAAGCAGCACAGCTCTTCTTGACCCTCGCGAAGATTCTGCCGACGGGGGCGAGTGTCAGTCCACAGTGGTTAGCCCACCCTCTGCAAAATTGACTAGCTTGCAGATAACCCTCGAGCGGCCTATCGTATGTTCAAATAGTCTTGCTGATTGCGATAGTCCAATCCACTCGGGCTGGGCACTCGCCTTAGCGCCACCACTCGTTTCAAACTGTACGATACTAGATGTTCACCGTTTACTTTTTGCGATTTATAAACGACTCTGACCGCTAAAATACATCCAACACTCATCCGTCAGCGCCGTTTTCATGAGTGTATTTCCATTCACGCACAGAGTTGGGCCGCGGTGTTCAAAGTGGTTCTTGTCTCGCCACAGAAACTTTTCAACTCACCTGACCGATTGTTTCTTTCTCGCTCTTACAGTTTCTCACCTTCAGTCACTTGGATTTGGCAGAAATAAACCCTTCTAAAGCAGCTTCGTGTTCCGCATGTCTCGGTTTTCGGCAGATTTTGTTCTTATCTCAGGTTGTGTTGCCTTTTCCTATTTCTCAGTTCTAAGGATGGTTAAGAAGAGCTGTCTAGTCACTCTTAGCTCTTTACAGCTTTTCGTAATTCTTCTCAACCTTTCTTACCTCGCTTCTCAACCTTTCATAACTATACAAACTCGCAAACTCAATGATCTTTCACCACTGGCAGCAATCCAGGTCTCTCACTCACTTTATCCAACGCTCACACCCAGGCTTCACTGCCAGTACTGTGTTGCCAATGCATCCGTCTAACTCGCTGCGGACACTGCAGTGCCCCTGATAGCGCCCTGCATGATAGCACCGCTTCCTCGCGTCGGGGCCCGGCGACGTCTGAGTCACGCGGCAGGGCGGTATCAGGGTCCCAGTGTGGCGGTATGATGACACTATGGTCCGGTGGTGTGCCGGGACTTCCCCTCATTGGAGCCGCGGGGGAATGTCGGGGCATCTGGAGTGGGGATTCGTCGGGGGGGGGGGATAGGGCAGTGGCGGCACCACGAATTTTCGCCAATGGGGGCAAGCTTGAGGTGACCCGACTGTTGTCTGATACGCCGATCTGCAAAATCCATGAGCACCTTGCGGCTTGCCCCTAGATGCTGCCATTCAAAATTATTATGGTTTCAGGTTTCATGCACACGTATTGAGCTTAACCATTAACCCTCGCTGGCCCAGAAGGGGGGGGGGGGGGGCGTTTTTCGCCTCCCCTGGCGAATATTTGCGATGCCTCATGAACGCTTAGGGATAGAAAGGCGAAACTTGTTTTGCCTTATCCCCCATTAATTTGACATGAAGCAAAAAAAAAAAAAGACCTAGCCTCCTTGATAACGTCTCAGGGCCGACCTTTCTAGACTCCTGCACGGCAGGCTTCGGCGTCTCAGACGTGAGCTTAAGCCGGCTGCCAAAAATAGACTTCCCCGCTGTATCTGGGCTCCCAGTGTGGCGGTATGATGACACTATGGTCCGGTGTTGTGCCGGGACTTCCCCGATGTCGAGCGGCGGGGAAATGTTGAGGAATCTGGAGTGGGGATATGTTGGGGGGAACCCACCGCTTCTCCAAACCTCGGGAGCGGGGAGGTACAGGTTTAGCAAGGTATCCATGTCATTCTAGCTGCTCGTGTTTCGTATTACCACTTGCCTATTTTTGGTGCGTTTATTTTGTAGGAAAATAGGCAGATCGATACAAGGGTTAAATTTAGTGATTTTGGATAATCCTTATGACAACGCTGCTGAGCTGCTTTTTTATGAAATGCGTGTGTATCTAAACTAAGTTTCCAATGATGCCTTCTGCTAAAAGAAAAATATCGTAATAAAAATTATCTGATAGGCCTATAGAATAGTATAGAATAGATGCCTACCTTAACCTATGGATAGTCATGACCCTTATGAAAATTATACTGGGAGATGTAGCCTGTATGAGGTCATCCCTGGACGTTTCATCTGCCAGCCGGAGGCTCCCTGGCATTCAGTGTTGGACATGGGAGCTGCGACATTTTTTTTTTGAAACGTGGGGTATTGAGTGCAAAGCCTCGTGTACCCCATGGTCAGCATGACTATCTTGGCTTGCAAATGTGATTGATTGTTTACAACCCGTGACCTGTTGAGGTCTGACCGGTTCCAGGTCCAGGCTGGGGGGGGGGGGCAAAGGGCCCCCGTCGTATCTCCGGAACTGTTGCATCCTCTGTCACTGCTGCCGACACAACTGTTCGGTTCGTGCCTGCAGTGGCGGATCCAGGGGAGGGCAAATACGGCAATTGCCCCTCCCAAACGGCATAATTTTAACATCACGCTCAGGTACGGTGCGTGGAAAGAACCACTAAATTGTTATGGTTTGCCCCTCCCAAAACTCTGTGTTGTTCATCTGAACTTGACAGTCACGTGACCCATTTGACCTTCGGATCCAATTCTGGTAGTCAATTCTAGCGCTCTTGTTATGTTACCTTATCGAAACTATTTATAGTCACCTTGGCACAGCCCACAAGCCGCCGCGCCGGTCCGCGGAACGGGTTCAAAACATAATGGGAACCAAAAGTCGGGTCCACAAAAATCCAAACGGCATTCAAAAGACCTCATCAATGTGTACAAGCTGAATTATCGAAGACCTCAATTTTGACTTGTGACGTCACAGGGAGGCTGAGCAAGGTCAAATCTGTCCAATTCTACCTATTTCTCTGTATTTCTCATCACCTGTAGACGGCGATGAGAAATACAAAATACAGAATACAGAATACAATTTTCTATGACGAGTAGTCGGTCATGTTAAAACAGCACATCATATCAAGATATCTTATCAACACATACCTACATGGTGCTATCAGGGACTACTGCAGCGTCGGGGGCGAGCTGCATGGTGCCTGTGGTTAGGCAGTGGGGCAGTGAAGCCTGTGGCAAGCGGTGGACGATGTGAGTTAGTGAGACAGCAGGAGTGAGTTAGTGAGACACCAGGAGTGAGTTAGTGAGACACCAGAAGTGAGGAAACAGCAGGAGTGCCGCCAGTAGTGGAATATCATCAAGGGTTCCGAACGGTTGATTCGAAAGCTTGAGAAGAATCACAAAGAGCTACGAGTGACTGGACACCTCTTCTAAGCTATCCATTCTCATAACGGAACAATAGGAAATGGCAGCACAAGCCGAGAGAAGTAAAAAATCTGCCGAACACCGAGACACGCCGAAAAAGCTGCTTTAGAAGGCTTCCATTTTCCAAATCCAAGTGGCCGAAGGTGAGAAACTCGGGGAAGGAGAAAGGAACATCCAGTCGGGTGAGTTGGGAAGTTTCTGAGCAAGACAAGAACAATTGTGAACAGTGTGGTGTACCGCGCCGCCCCCTTCTAGCCGTCGCTGGGATCACCCGTGCGACTGCCGGCCGGCGCGGCGCCCGCTGGTATCGCCCGTGCCGGGGCTGGCGCCGGCGCGGCGGCCGGAGACGCGCAGTAGCTGATGAGCCCTGGTGGTGAGAGTTGTGACTCAGAGCGGCCGCCGTACCGCGGGTGACTGCGCCTTGCGATTACCAATGCAGAGTGTGCCATTCTGCACCGGCCGCTGATCAGGACGACCGACGCGAGGCAACGGACTAAACAAACAGCAAGACCAAGCTCTAAGTTGTGAAAAATACTCATCACAACGGTGCAGACTGACGGGTACTAGCGGTGCTTTAGTGATCAGAGTCGCTTTAAAATCACGGAGGAGTAACGGAGGAGTAAACGGTGTACATCAAGCATCGTGAAGTTTGAAACAAGTGGTGGCGCCAAGGCGAGTGCCCACTGCCCGAGTGGATTGGACTATCGCAATCAGCGAGACTATTTGTACATTCGATAGGCCGAGGGTTATCTGCAGGCCTGTCAAGTTTGCACAGGGTGGGGTAACCACTCCACGCTGACAGTCGGACCTGACTGTGGTCGGCAGTATCCTCGGCAGTATCAAGAACAGCTGTGCGATCAGCTTTTGGAGTAGCTGAGCCTCAGCAAAGACCCGAGCGTTCGTCGTGGCGCCAAACAGCCACCACGACGCGACATGTATCGTTTTTAGTGCGAGTGTTTCACTATTCTTCATCTACGTCTCAGAGGCATCACCGTCATCTTCCGCCTGACGCCTGCATTGTGTAAAACAGCAACATCATGCCTGATTCAGAAGCACCGGTGATTGGTATTGACCTGGGCACTGCATATTCATGTGTAGGAGTTTTCCAGAACGGTAAGGTGGAGATCATTCCTAACGATCACTTCAACCGCACGACGCCCAGCTATGTGACGTTCAACGAAATGAAGTGGCTTGCTGGAGAGGTCGCCAAGAATCAGTGGCCTAGAGACCCGGAGAACACAGTCTTCGATGCTAAGCGCATGATCGGTCGTGACTTTGACGACGAGGAACTGCGAAGGGACATGAAGCGATGGCCGTTTAAAGTGCTTAAAGACCGAGGAATTCCGAAGGTCGAGGTGCAGTACATGGAAATGACGAAGCTGTTCACCTTCGAGGAGATGAGCTCCATGATGCTCACTAAAATGAAGTCGACGGCCGAGGCCTACCTCAAGAAAACGGTCACCAAAGCTGTCATGACGGTGCCGGCTCACTTCACTGATGCCCAGCGCCAGGCCACCGAGAAAGCTGGAAAAATGGCCGGCCTGGACGTCATGGACATCATTGACGAGCCCACTGCTGCCGTGCTGGCAAACGGCCTGGACAGGAAGCTAAAGAAAGGGCAGAAGGTACTCATCTTCGACTTGGGAGGTGGCACGTTCGATGTCTCCGTTCTCGCGTATACAGATCAAGGCTTCCAAGTGATTTCCACGGCGGGCGATACACATTTTGGAGGCGATGACTTCGATTACCGACTCGTCAATTATTTCGCAAATGAGTTTAAGAGTCAGCACAAGATAGATCCCCGCAACAGCCCCATGTCGACGAAGAGACTCAAGTTGGCGTGTGAAGAGGCGAAGAAGACTCTGTCGAACTCTTTGGGGGCTCACATCAAACTTAACTCCCTGTTTGAGCGGATCGATTTTGCAGGGAAGGTTTCTCGGGCCTGTTTTGACGAACTCTGTGAAGATCTTTACCGAAAAACACTGGATACGGTTCAGCGCGCTCTGGATGATGCAAATCTGAAGAGAACTGACATCGACGAAGTTATCCTCGCCGGTGGCTCGACGCGTATTCCGAAGGTCCGCAAGCTTCTTAAAGATTTCTTTGACGGCAAGAAGCTAAATCTTCGCATCAATGCAGTGGCGTTCGGCGCCACAGTCCAGGCGGCTATTCTCTCCGGACAGGATGTTTCCGGTGTGGATCGCCAGATTGACGTGATCCCATACTCACTAGGGGTACAAGAGGATGAGAACCACCTCCAGATACTCATCAAACGCAACAGTGAGGTGCCCATCAGAGTTGCGCACGATTTCGTCTTGGGAGAAGACGATCAAACCACCGCAAAAGTTTACATCTACGCGGGAGACCATCCTAACGCTCGCAGCAATCATCTCCTAGGCGAGTTTCTGCTGGATGGCATCAAACCCGTAAAACGCGGCGAGATGACGCTCAAGATCGTCTTCGACGTCGATGCCTATGGCATTATGACAGTAACCGCGAAAGAATGCGCGAAAGACTCGAAGTCAGGAAAGACATCGAAAGGATCCACGAAAGACTCTAAGTCAGGAACGTCAAAAGAGATTAAGATCAACTGCATTTACCGCCTCGGACCTGAAGAGCTGGAGAAGATGCAGGAGAATGCGGAAAGGATGGAGGCGGAAGCAGAGGAAGAGAAGGAGAAAAGACGCCAAGAAAAAGACAAAGAAGAACGGGAAAGACGCCAAGGAAAAGACAAAGAGGAACGGTTCAACGCCAGTTTGGAGGGAGACGGTCCTCGTGATGATGGGAGATCGGAAGTCCGAGGAAAAAGTGAAAAGGGCGGTAGGGAGCTCAATGGAGGCTCTGCGGAAAGGAAAGGTGACACTTCTCCACAGGCTGGACGCAAACGAAGCAAAGACAGAAGGCGGAAAAGTGGAAGTTTCTCTGAAGACGGTAGTCGTACCAGCGGGGGCCACGCCTCGCGAACTCGTCGAAGCGAAAGAAAGGACGAAAAACGCAAAAGTGACGCCTCCACAGCTCAAGGTAAAGACCGTGCCAACGGACGTAAAAGTGACAAACAGCGCGAAACAAAGAAGCGTGAAAAGGACGCTGAGCGTAAAGGAAATAGAAACAGAAGGCGCAAGAGCGACAGTTCCTCTGAAGACGATAGTCGGAGCAGCGGAAGTGATTCACCATCGACCCGTCCGAGGAGAAAAAGGGACGAAAAACGACACAAGTGACGTCCCCACTGATGACGAAAAAGACCGAGGCCGCGGACGCCAGAGCGGCAACCAGCGCGGATCAAAAGGAGCGTGGTGAGAGAGCGTGGTGTCGCACTTCCTACGATCGGTGGTCCTCGCCCTCAAACTGTCCGAGCTATCTCAGTCAGTCCCAGTTCCAAACTATCCGACCAAGCTGAGGAGCACAAAGACCCTGACGAAGACGAGAAGCCTTCGTCAGACAAGGTGGGCAACGACCTGCTGCTTACCATCGAGAACCTTCTAGAGGGAGAACCGAAATCGTCGAAAAAAGGAGCGTGAAGAGGTTCGCCACCGGTGTTTCATCGGTCTTCTTGCTCATGTTGCCACGAGCCCGACAAGGAAGTCCGGTCCCGAGCTCGGGATTTACGGCGTCAGCTGGACGAGAAGTACGGAAAGGCCGGGAAGAAATCGGCCAGCGAGCCCAAGAAGAAGAAGCCACCTCTGCGTGAACGAGCGCAGAGCTATCTGTGCCAGGTGGTGCAGACTATCGTGGAGGCTGATCTTAACGCTGATGAAGACGATGTGGACACTGTCAACGAGATGTGTATGTGTAGGAGGTGCAAAGCTATTCATTTTTTCATTTCAGGAATAAGAAGTGCTTTGTATTTAACATTTGATGTAATATACCATGAAGATGAATGAAGATATATGAAGAAGAGCATTACATAAAACACTTGTGACGTGATATTGTGCTCGTCTCCGGTGATGGGACTAGTGGGATTCATTCCGGGACTGAGCAGCTGCGCCTTTCCCGCCGATCAGGGATCGTGCTCGTGCCGCAGAAGGATCAGCAGTGTTTGGTCCGGATACTGGACGGCCTGTAAGATGTGACGGAGCAGTGCGATGACACGAACGTACTTTGCGAGCCGTGTGGCGTGTGACGGCGCAAGGTTCGCCTAGAAACAGCTCATGTTATTGAACTTTGCTTCTTTGACGCTGACTGCATATGTGCGGGTTGGTTTTCTCGTGTGTTATTTTGCAATGGCTCGATGTCGGTCTGAAAGGCTTGTGTCGGGGTCGGCCAACCCTTAGTCAGTTCATTGCGCGCTGCTTGCTCGCTTCATTGCGCTCGCAATGCTTGCTGCGTTGCGCTCACTTCTTGCCAACGCAGTTAGCAAACGATGTTTATTCGCCAGCATGTTAATGTTATGTTTTTATGTGTCTCGCATTACCTAATTTAAAACAAGAGTTTTACTTGGACTGGCAGCTACTGCCTCTCATCCTTTTGCATGCCTACATAGGTGACTGATGTGAAGCATTGAGCATCTGCCTCACTGTTAAGTGTTAGCGTTGCCTTCTTCGCCTGGAGAGACATTGTTTTGAAGGTGTGTGCTGTAGGAGGTATACAGTTATTCTTTTTTTCATTTCAGGGATAAGAAGTGCTTTGTGTTTATAGTGGCTCATGCTTATGCCACGAGATGAAGAAAAACGGTGGAATTAGGTCACGAACTGTCTGTCTGACAGAATCGATCGAACAGCTGTTCCACGAGCATTATCTTATTTGATTCTTATTGATTTTCGATGATTTTGACAATAAATTTTATTTTGTCAGATTTTCTTTATGGATAAGTAAATATGAATGATAAAGGAAATCGGCCATGTCTCTACATATGGACACCTTTGGGGATAGGACATGACATGACACCTGTTACTTGCATTACACGCGGTAACCGCGGCTTAAAGGGACCCTCCCACCTTCAAAAAAGTTAATGAATTGGCATGAAAGTGATGTCGCTCGGTTCAGAAAGAGCAAAAACGAATATCTACCAAATTTCATCGAAAAATATTCACCGGTTTTCAAGATATTAGACTTTTACTTTTGTTTACTTTTTGGGATCTCCGCTGTTCCCAGCGATTTTATTTGAAAGTGCGGCATTTGTTGCGCGCAAAGCAGCATATACCACCGCGTGATACCAAACGTTTTAGTAAAAGATTTAAAATCGTTAGATCTCCGCTGACGTCACAAATTCTAAGGGGGCATACCAATGCATTAGCCCCTTAGAATCCGAAAACTGCAAGTTTGAAATTCGATATCTCCGAATTAAAGCATTTTTCGATGTTGTGAGTGCCCAAACCGGTATTTTCAGGCCATGGCCACCAATTTGGCTATCTCAACTCAAATCTAATGTTAAGGTGGGAGGGTCCCTTTAAAGGGACCCTCCCACCTTCAAAAAAGTTAATGAATTGGCATAAAAGTGATGTCGCTCGGTTCAGAAAGAGCGAAAACCAATATCTACCAAATTTCATCGAAAAATATTCACCGGTTTTCAAGATATTAGACTTTTACATTTGTTTACTTTTTGGGATCGCCGCTGTTCCTAGCGACTTTATTTAAAAGTGCGGCATTTGTTGCGCGCAAAGCAGCATATACTACCGCGTGCTACAAAACGTTTTAGTCAAACATTTAAAAATCGTTAGATATCTGCGATGACGTCACACATTCAGAGGGGTATTCCTATGCATTAGCCCCTCTGAATCAAAATGCTGCAATTTTGAAATTCAATATTTCCGATTTAAGGCATTTCTCGATGTTGTGAGTGCCGAAACCGGTAATTGTGAGCCAGGGACCCCATTTTGGCTATCTCAACTCAAATCTAATGTTAAGGTGGGAGGGTCCCTTTAACCAGTGGAGCTGTGTTTACTTATGCTGCCTTTTACCGATAGTGATTTTGGTACGTTTGATCAGGTATATCGCTTTGACTTCTTTCCCTTTTCTTGGTAGGTACCTACCTACCTATGTATCTACCTACCTTTGTCGACAACGTATCGATCATTAACGTAGAATGTCGAGTCATCAGGCAAGTGATTTATTGTGATGCTATTAAACACTAAAAGTCTGCGATTGTCGAACGAAAACTGAAAACAATAAATATCGCTCATGTACATACCTACCTACCTCTAAATGTGTGTTTTTAGTTTCATTCGATTTCGGCAGGCCGACTCACAAGGCGTCATACCTAACGTTTCACTGCACACACACAAAATGTTAGATATCTACTATGTCAGTCGGTGACACACCAGGGAAATAAGCTAAAATTAGAGCGCTCTATTTATTGCTTCCGCTACTTCACCGTCTCCCATAGGGTCCTGTGTTGAGCTGGTGTCGAGGCTCTAAAAACGACGCCGATTTTTGCACCCTTCTCACGAAAACCGCTCGGACCGCCTGGAAACTAATTGTTCCGCTCTAAAAATTTCACGATTGACGGGAAAATGAACGAGGAAAAGATTGGTCCTGAAATAATTCTGAACTCCCTGTAGAACTTATCGAAATATGGCTGCAAACTAGGAGCATGTCAAAATCGACAAAACAATACAAATAAACTTACCGGGATTTTTTTTTATTTTCCATGCATCTGTGTATAAAATCAGTCGCTTTTTCGGAAAGATCATCTTCTGTTTAATAAATAATTTCACAATTGCAATCGAGAAAAAAAAAAAACATTTCTGCTGTGACAGCAGTTTTGGCATTGTGCCAGTTGTGTGGCGTGCGCGGTGCTGCGTGGTCGTTGGGTCGGAGTTGTGAGTATTTTCGGTGTTTTAAATGGTTGATGGCCATTTGAACCAGCTTTATATTATTTCCTACCAAATTTTGCATCAAATTATTGCTTTGAAAGACCAATGAAACCCCTTATCTCTTCATGAAACACGATCATATTCATCGTCGACGAAAATGGCGCGGGACTCCATGTGCGTTTCGATCGAAATAAATCGTAAATTAAATAATATTCGATGATAAGTATCATATTCTACTGACACATTTTCATAAAATAAGGCATAAACTTTGCAAGGAAGCCAACATTGGATAATTGGATGCTTGTTTTGCTCACATATCCTTGTAGTAGTCAAATGGCTTAATTGTTAGATAAATGTAAATATATGTTTTGGCTTGATGTTTGCTGTGAAACCACCCAGCCCAGCCACTTGCTGGTTGAGTGGTTTACGGATAATTACCTGATAATCATTTCTCCTTTTCCTCAAAAGAAACTAAAATTCTTTTCAAAGTAACCCATTTTTAGGAAAGGCGGCTTGCTCATTGACATTTCATGTTCTTGTTTTGTTATTGCTGGCAGTATTTTGATACAATAATGCAATATGAATTTTTTGCAATAATAAAACCTAAGACAAACTTAGTTAAAGGGACTATCCCACCTTTAACATGGGGTTTGAGTTGAGATAGCCAAGCTTGCGGCGAGGTTCAGAAACCACTATCTATCTAGGTTGCAACCCCCGCGGCCTCTTGGTGTTGAAGAAATTCGTTCCCTTCATTTGAAAATGGGCCTTGTACAAGGCCCTATCTTCAACATGGAGCGACCATTAGTGTGACGTCACCTCGTTTAGTCATTCTGATTTAAATGGGTTTGTTCGTTGCAAAATTGCTTAAAACTTGGTCTGAACTTTGTTGTGGTGCCTACAGAGTAAAAAGAATGAGCTTTATGACAGTAATGTGGCCTGGGGAAGGAGTTAATTTTGGGCTGTGACGTCACATATTTGAAAGTTTGTGTTTGGAATATGGGAAGCCTAAGATGTTTAATGAAAAATAAATGCCAGAACCGTGTTCCTAGTCATCCAATCTATAAAGTCGGGCACAATTTAACTGGTTTTAACAACATTTTAGAAGGTGGGATAGTCCCTTTAATGCGTCAATCAAACACCCAACAGAAAGATTGTGAGTCCTTGTGACGTGAAGTAGAATATTCTATGAATGTGTTTTATAGAATATGCCAAATTTTAAATTAATTTATTATTTGATACTGATAGCTGAGCATGTGAATTATGCCACAATATAATTTCATTTTCTGGTTTTGAAATAGCCAGCAGTATTTTACTTCAACAAATGTAATATACACAGAATACATGTTATGTTATGTTATGCTAAAAGTTTAATAACAGCCAACAGAAGGGGCTGTTTCATCAGATAATGTTTGTACCTTATGCATTACCTTTGTTTTCTGCAGGACCATGCTTCCGCTGGGTGGTCGACATTTGCCTCCTGAAGAAGTTGTGGTAACCACGTGTGTCGCCGGCCGGCACGGGAGTTCCCGGCGCAGACCGATTCGCGCGCCGACTTGTGACGTCGCTACCCCGCCCCGGCGCTGGGGGGCGGCCCAGGACGTGTCTGTTACGCGCGGTTCCCACATACACCGGTAGAGATGGGACGGTGAGAAAACGGAAGAAATCGTTGGTTTGGCGTAATCTGCCCAAAAGTTGAAAACAGCCTAGAGTTGGTAGCACCGATGCGAATATGGTAACACAGGGAGACATCGTGAGATATGGGGAAACATCGTAAGCGTCTCTCGCTCTCCCCTCTCTCCCGCCGGCGACGCTGGCCCCGCGCGTACCGTCTCTGACACCGCAATCCGTGACGGAGACCGTACGCGCGGCAGTCTGCGGTCGGCAGATTGCGGTGTCGGAGACGGTACGCGCGGGGCCAGCGTCGCCGGCGGGAGAAGAGGGGAGGGAGATTACCGCGGGTAGAGCGAGAGAGAGAGCGTGGGCGCGCGGGTTTGGGGTTGTGCACTGCGTGGTTTGAACAGTGTTATCAAGAGTGTCACAATCTATATTATAAATGGTAAGTAAAGACAGGCTGGTTGACACGTGCCTGTGGTAGGTACGTCTGGGAAAGGCAAGCAGCGAATTTACGACAAGAAAGTGCGAATTTTCATCATTTCAGCTGTAACATTGTATTATTGTTTTTTATCTATTATTTCATTTTTCACTTTCCTTTCAACCTTTTTCTTTCCTTTCACTTTCAAAGGAAAAGTAACCCTTTCACCCATGGTTGGAACAGATAGCAGCCTCAATATCTACATAGTTGCATTCAGATGCATAATCATACATAATAATGAATATGCAATTCTTCCTACAAATGAAACAAAGGTGCAACAACCTGGTCTTCTCACTATGTTGATGTAGGGAAAATGTATATCCGCGCGCTCAGATCGCCTTTCTTCTGAACTGTCAACGTACGAAAACGGACAAAAAGTTCAACAGTGTTCAACTTTTGCCCCACGAGCTGACGGGGCGATATCGTCACCGGGATCGAACACAAACCGGCCCGTGGAAACGCCGCAAACCACCGGTTCCCATATCCACCGTCAGAGATCGGACATAATCAGCTGACTGCGCCTCCGCTTCCTCCCGATGTCTCCCGATGTTGTACGTTTTCGTCCGTTACCGTCCGGCCCGACATCTACCGGTCCATGTGGGAACCGCCCATTAGTGAACTTTGTCCCATCACGATGCGACCGCGTGCCTGCGGCCTGCGCTGCCGCAGTGCGTCGGCCAGTGACCAATCCGCGCTCCGATCCGCAGCCACGTTGTCTCCGAGTGCTTCTGCGCATGTCTGGGGGCCCTGCCCGCTGCGTCGGGCCGCGCGCTCCCCCGACTTCTGGCCGAGCTCTTGGCCCGAGCAGACGCGTCACGTCTGGCTCCGCGATTTGGCCCGTTCTGTCCGGGATTTATAACTTAGATTAGGCAGGGCATATTTGGCAAACTTGGATTTCATTCTCGTCTCTTCGTCGCTCCATTGTCTGATTCGCTGTTTTGGTTTTTGACTTCGTTTTGGTAATTTAAATATAACAACCCGCTCCTTAAATTAATTCTTTTACTTGGGGCCGTTTGGATCGAACTGATTGAATTTTTGGAACACGCACCAGGTTGATATTTTCCATTTCTGATTACCGTAAAATCCAGTCACTGATATGTGGTGAACAGCCCCACAGCACCACATATTGGTGACACCGACGTGATTCTTGTTCGATTTTTCCATACTTCCGGGTTGTCGCCTCCGCTCATTCCCGAATCAATTATTTTATATTATTCCCCCACATGGATTGCTATTCCGTCGCTCCACAGTGGCTTCTGCGCCACTTTTCCATGATGGTTTCTGTGCCATCTCTCCGCCGTGTGATTAGTTAGGCATTTATCTTCTCGGTGATTTTATTTCGGCGTTCCATTGGCTCTTTTGGATTTTGCACTCGGTGTTTTAAATTTTAATTGTTCAGTGCATTGCAAACACCGGCTATACTTTAACGATCATGACGAACGAGGGCACGATGGAACCCGCTCATGCCGAGCCGGTCCATCATGTGTCGATCAAGCCGCCGGTTTTTATGGACACCGCGGTTGACGGCTGGTTTGCTATTATGGACGCCCAATTTAACATTGCCAAAATCACCAACTCGCAGACCAAATTCTACCACGTTCTCTCTGCCCTGCCTCCGGAAACCATCTCGCACATTCCGCGTGCTGTCTTGAGCAACAAAAATTTCTCTGAGCTACAGACAGCCGTCACTGACATGTACGAAAAGACAAAACCAGAGATGTTTGAGAAACTGATCAGCAAAACGCGTCTGACGGGCCGCCCCTCACTCTTTCTAAGCGAGCTCAGAGAGGTGGCCGACAAGGTTGGTGTCGGAGACGATCTCGTTCGGCACAAATTTATCCAGTCGCTACCTACAGGCATTGCAACGGCCCTGGCTTCTCAGCGCGAGCTCTCATTGTCGCAGTTGGGCAAACTCGCGGACGAACTGATGCCTCTTGTGCAAAACTCAGCTACTAACATGGTTCACTGTCAGGATCAGGACCCACAGTCCGACTCACAGGCGTTCTTTGTGGCTCAGCAGCACCCAAAGTACCACAGGGCCACTCAGCCGCAGAGCCGAGCCGCCACACACTCCCCTGCTCGTGATTCAAGGGCGTCTCTCGGTCTCACGCCGTTCCACCCTGACCAGAAGCCGAAAGTATGCCGTGCTCACCTGTTTTTCGGCAGCCGAGCACGCACTTGCAAGCCATGGTGTCACTGGCCCGACAAAGCTGCTGATCTGACCATGCAGCCGTCCTCACGAGCTGCATCTCCCTCCCGTGCAGCCTCAGAGTCGGGAAACGAGAGGAGCAGGCCGTAAACGCAGCCCTCGGCCTGCCGCTCCTTAGGGTCACAGCCAAGGTGAATGATCAGCCCCTGAAATTCATCGTGGATACTGGCGCTGGTGTATCCCTGGTTCCACCCTCCTATGTGAATGGAACTCTAATCCACCCATCTGCCAGTGTAAAATTTTTCCGGTATTAGCCTGGAAAATCACAGTTAATGAAATCTGCTAATTTTTCATCCTGGCTCATAATTTTCATCTTTCAACACCAATGCACCAAATCCTTATTCAAATCGGTTAAAATGTCCCAAAATAATGTTAGAAGGTTAAAAACTGCACCTATCATGAAAACCACAAAAAATATACATGATAAATTATACGCACCTTCCTTTCCAATCAGCAATGATAGTAATGACACATGGAAATATCTCAGCACAGTGTATGTATCATGCGCTTCGTGATTGCCTCGATTAAAAAAAGAAACAGAACAATAAAAAGGTGTAGGTAAGTGCAGATAAATACACTCGATAATACAATATTATCAATCAAATAATGTCTAAAAATTAAAATTAAATTAATTTATTGATTTTGTATAAACATTCCCTGAAGAATTGCATTAAACTAGTTCTACAACTGAATGATGAAATTAGGATGAAAAAGCATTAAAAAGGCCAGGCTGAGGATGAAATTTTCCAGGTAACCGCGGGGATCTCTCACGCCTTCATGAAGTTTCCAAATCATCTGCTGTTTGGATTAGCATGTTAAATGGATCGTTCTCCATGTTTGCTGGAGATATAATCGAAAAATATTGAATATTAGGGAAATTATAGCTGTTTTCTTACAGAGTGTCCGAGGATGAAAAATTCTTCGATTTTTAGTCACCAGTCGAGAATGCTTGTAGGGAGTCTAGTCAATATTTTTATGACTGTAATGCATTTTTTAGAAGATAAGACACTGGACTTCGTTATAAGATACATACAAACTCTTAGATTGCTGTTAATATAAAAACATTGCCTTTCGAAAATGAACAAAAATTTCATCCTCGGGCTGGTGTCCAGGCTGCAACATGGACGCAAGCTATCTCATGATTTGATGAAAGATATGGCAAATACTATACATATGTGACAGCCTCGATCATTTTTGAACTGTGTGGTGCAAGTTTCTTCCGATTTGATGCCATGCAGGCTGGGTAATGTCTCGAGGGAAATTGCACCTCTTACGGTGTCGGGGGCCGGGTTCGGTTTAATGCAACGCAATTATTTAGTAGCCGCATTTTCTGGCGCCAGCGTGACAAACTACGGCGCAAACAACGCGTCGCGTGCCTTCCGTTTTCAGAGAGGGTAATGATCAGGATATATATAAGCAACGTAATGATAATGCGTCGCTGGGTAGCTCTCTGAAACCTGGTAGGTATTTTTATTTTCAGAATTATTTTAATTTTACATTGTAAAGAAGTTTTTCACCTTCAACTCGAGCACTATCCTCTCTGATCAGAGAAGATGGTGCTGATTGTTGCCCATAACTTGTGAATAATGACCATAGGTCCATACTGATACGATGAAATTTTAGCCCCTGCGCCTCCACCCACAGAAAATGGTTGCCGCCATGTACGTTTTTTATAACGATGTTTCTATGCCATCCATCATTGTGAGCTGGATAATGGTTCACACCATTTACACCGTGACGTAATTCACGTTGTCATTCTTTTCATCATAGCACCTGTTAGTGTAAAAATCATCATTGCATGTTAAGATCGGTCAATTTTTTTCATCACTGACTGGTAAAAAACAAAACTTTTTTCATCTGCACAGGTAACGGTGAAGTAAAAATTTTACACTGCCATCTGCTGTTTCGATCACGACTGCCAGCGGGCAGCCACTGCGCGTGCATGGCGAGGCCACTCTCGATATTGTCCTCCCCACACTGAGACGCAGTTACACATGGACATTTGTAGTGGCTGAAGTGGCAGAGCCACTACTCGGTAACGATTTTCTCGCTCACAACTCGTTGGTTGTCGATTGTGGTTCCCAAGTTCTCCGCGACTCCACCACTCTGCTCTCTGCTCCCGGTGTACCGACGACCGGGGAGTCTGTTCATTTGGTGATAAATGATCTCGCTCAGGTGCCTGAGGCAGTGCGGCCCATCCTAGAGGATCACCCCGCTGTTCTCAGCCCTAACCAGCCGGATTACACAGACTCACCAATCAAAACCACTCACTTCATCGACACCGGCAGCGCTCCACCCACGTTCGCCAGCCCACGCAAGCTGCCGCCCGACAAACTAACCGCAGCAAAGCAAGCACTCGATGTGCTGCTCAAAACAGGAGTGATTCGTCCGTCTAGGTCCCCGTGAGCCTCACCCATCCACATGGTTCCGAAGAGTACCCCTGGTGAGTGGCGTGTCACCGGTGATTACCGCGCGCTCAACGCCGTAACCAAACCGGATCGCTACCCACTGCCGCACATTCAAAGCCTCTCAACCAAGCTCCACAACGCTCAGTGGTTCAGCAAAATCGATCTGCTCCGTGCATATCACCAGGTGCCTATGAACCCCGCTGACTCGGAGAAGACGGCCGTCACCACGCCCTTCGGCTTGTACGAATACGCCTTCATTCCAATGGGGCTTCGCAACGCAGGTGCCACATTCCAGAGGGTCATGGACGGCATCTTCCGAGACGTGCCGTGCGTATTCGTCTATCTTGACGATATCCTGGTATTTTCCGAGAACCAGGAGCAGCATGAGAAAGATTTGCGCCTCGTGTTCAGCAAGCTGGCTGAGCACAAGCTTCGCATCTCACTGGAGAAATGCGAGTTCATGAAGAAGTCACTCATTTTCCTCGGTCATGACGTCACCAGCACAGGTGTCACACCTCCCAAGGCCAGAGTGAAGGAGATTCTGGACCTCCCTCTACCGCATGACTCAGAGTCACTGCGTCGCTATCTGGGACTCATCGGCTTCTACCGGCGTATGATTCCGCGATTCGCCGATGTCACGTTCCACCTGACCGAACTGATTCGACTCAATCCAAAAAGCAAAGAACTGACGTGGACAGAGGAACAGACTCAGGCGTTCAGTGACAGTAAAGCGGCGCTGGCTGGCGCCTGCACTCTGCCACACCCAGTGCCACACTGCGAGCAGTACGAGCTCGTCACTGACGCATCACAAGTCGCGGTGGGTGCCGCGCTCCATCAGATTGTGGACGGAGTACCCGTTCCCATTGGCTTCTTCTCACGGAAGCTCAGTCAGGCCCAACAGAAGTACGCCGCGTATGACAGAGAGCTACTCGCGGCTTATCTGGCCACACTCCATTTTCGTGACATGATCGAAGGCCGCCACGTTACCCTGCGAACAGACCACAAGCCACTCGTGTGCGCTTTTCACAGCCCGCACACGGCTAAGTCTGACCGCCAACAGCGCCACTGGTGTGTCGTCACGGAATACATCACGGAGGTCTCGTACATTCGTGGCAGTGACAACGTGGTGGCGGACTGCCTCAGTCGCCCGGTAAATGCAGTGTCCCTCGATGCATGTGACCTCCATTTTATCGCGGCGGCTCAGAAGCAGGAAAAGGAGAGAGACGCCGGCAGTGCCGATTCAGAGCACCAGGATTCCGAGTCAGGTCCAGGATCGCGCTCAAATCCACAGGACACCTCCCGATTGGAGCCAGTAACACTGTCTGGTGACATCACAGTCCTGTGTGAAAACTCTGGACCACATCCACGCCCGTACGTACCAGAGGCATGCAGGCGCGCCGTGTTTGATCGTTTCCACGGCCTGTCACACCCGGGTAGGAAAGGCACCACCCGTCTCATCAGCTCTCGCTATTTCTGGCATAATATGCGCCGTGACATTGCGCGATGGGTGAAGGAGTGTGAAGCATGCCAGGAAGCCAAGGTGCACAGGCACACTCGTTCTTCGCCTGGTCGGTTTGACGTGCCCTCACAGCGGTTCGAAACTGTACATATAGACATAGTCGGGCCGCTGCCCCCGTCAGTACCCCACGGGCACCCCTTCACCGCGCCATTTCGGTATTTGTTGACATGCATCGATCGCGCCACGCGTTGGGTCGAGGCCGTGCCGTTGGTCTCGATCACCGCGGAAAGTGTAGCCTCCGCTTTCCTCGACACTTGGGTGTCCCGGTTCGGAGTGCCACTGCATGTAGTCACGGACCGCGGTTCCCAATTCGAATCGGAACTGTTTGCGCATTTGTCTTCAATGATAGGTTTCCATCGCCTCCGAACCACTGCTTATCATCCGACGTGCAATGGGATGGTGGAAAGAGTCCACCGAACGCTCAAAGCCGCCATCCGGGCGCGCAGGCAAGAGTGGCTGCGCGCGCTACCCGTCGTTTTGCTAGGTTTGAGAGCCATGCCAGCAGAGTCGGGTTTTTCGGCATTCACTGCCGTCACAGGCGCGCAGGTGCTGTTTCCCCGCTGCGCCGTCGAGAAGGTTCCCGTCGGGACAAAGTACGTCCAAGAACTGGCAAAGCGTATGTCAGAAATCGATTTCGTCACACTCTCACAGGGCTCGAACCACGCCCGCACACCACCGACGCACGTGCCACCCGATCTCATGACATGCACACACGTGTGGGTACGCGTTGACCGCGTGCGGCACTCTCTGGAGTCCCCGTACCGCGGCCCCATGCGAGTCATCAGACGCAGCCCTAAAGTGTTCACGTTGGAGCTGCCGACTGGCGCCCACGACACTGTAAGCGTCGACAGACTCAAACCGGCACACATGCCGCCACCTGAGGACACGCTTGGTCCGAGCAGTACCGAGCCTACGGCTCCGGAGCAGCAGCCGTCACCGTCGACCTCGCTCGGGCCCCTCGCCACTGGGGCGCCCGACGAGCCGACACAGACGCCGACGACTACAAGACCGTCCGGCAAGAGGACTTCAAAACCTGGAGTAACGTCTTCCGCATCGCCGGCCAAGGACGACAAGCCGTCCGCGACTGCGCCGGTGCACACCCGCAGCGGCCGCCGCGTGCACTTCCGGCCGCAACCGGACTTCCGATACTTTTAAGTGCGCCCGCGTACGTGCGTTCGAGGACGATCCTGATCGCGTGGCGCCGACAGTGAAGTGATAACTGCGTCGCGCGGTGTAGTGATTCTTGCGTCGCGCAGGACCGTGCAGTGACAATTGCGTTGCGCCGTACCGTGTAGTGATTATTGCGTCGCGCAGTGAAGTGTCGATCGCGTCGCGCACCGAGTGATGTGAAAAGTGATTGTTTTGGCTTATCGTGTATGCGCTCCGCGCTGAGGCGGTGAGTACTGTGGTAACCACGTGTGTCGCCGGCCGGCACGGGAGTTCCCGGCGCAGACCGATTCGCGCGCCGACTTGTGACGTCGCTACCCCGCCCCGGCGCTGGGGGGCGGCCCAGGACGTGTCTGTTAGTGAACTTTGTCCCATCACGATTCGACCGCGTGCCTGCGGCCTGCGCTGCCGCAGTGCGTCGGCCAGTGACCAATCCGCGCTCCGATCCGCAGCCACGTTGTCTCCGAGTGCTTCTGCGCATGTCTGGGGGCCCTGCCCGCTGCGTCGGGCCGCGCGCTCCCCCGACTTCTGGCCGAGCTCTTGGCCCGAGCAGACGCGTCACGTCTGGCTCCGCGATTTGGCCCGTTCTGTCCGGGATTTATAACTTAGATTAGGCAGGGCATATTTGGCAAACTTGGATTTCATTCTCGTCTCTTCGTCGCTCCATTGTCTGATTCGCTGTTTTGGTTTTTGACTTCGTTTTGGTAATTTAAATATAACAACCCGCTCCTTAAATTAATTCTTTTACTTGGGGCCGTTTGGATCGAACTGATTGAATTTTTGGAACACGCACCAGGTTGATATTTTCCATTTCTGATTACCGTAAAATCCAGTCACTGATATGTGGTGAACAGCCCCACAGCACCACAAAGTTGAGCAACATGAAGACCACCAGAGTCCAGATGAGGTGTCTGCAGTTCATGTGGAACTCTGCAGACTACAAGTGTTATGCCAACCACAACCAAAGTGCTGTGATCATGGAGGCATGAACCTCATGACAACACTTCCGATTTGCAGTTTTACCAAAGTGTGATTCAAACCACCTGTGGCATCTCACTCAATGCGTGAACAGTGTGATCATTGTGCAGTGTTCAGCTGCAACTAAGACATTTATTAGTGACTTGTTTTGCAATTAGCCACCAAAAGCATTTTTGGGCTGGCTGCTGTAATTTGTTGTGCACTGCGCAATAGTGGTAGTGTTTTGTCACCTGTCAAGTTGTCAGTTGTGCATGTTGCATGTTTCTCTCCCCCCGGCCCTCATTATCAGTTAAGTGGTGAATTGGCATCACTCAGTCTCCCCTGATCTCCATTGACTGTCTGTCAACCACCTAACTTGAGATGGTATTTGCTAATAGTGTCAGAAAAGAAGTGCTTGTAGACATTTTTAGGAATATGAGCTCCGTTTCATGCGTGTTCCAGTGGTCATTTTGTCACATGTCCCATAGTGTAATAAATGGAAACTGTTGTTCCCTTTTGAAGGTACTCGCGGATGCAGAAAGCGTTGGGCCTAATTAATAAACGCACCCTCCTATCAGCGACGCACGAAATCGACAAATATCATCCTTTTTAGAACAGGAGGAAACGAAAACTTGTGAGCATAGCTGTACCTACAACAGTGCATAAGG
This sequence comes from Amphibalanus amphitrite, assembly GCF_019059575.1. Lineage (NCBI taxonomy): Eukaryota > Metazoa > Arthropoda > Thecostraca > Balanomorpha > Balanidae > Amphibalanus > Amphibalanus amphitrite. The sequence continues at coordinate 135,425 of NW_024882784.1, read as the reverse complement.
AATTGAAAATCTGGGAGTTTTTGAAATTCGGAGGAACTCAAGTTGTCGACAGGTATGCCCCCTTGTACGTCAAAGACCGCCTAAAAAACAAACTTCTACAAAAGAAGGCAGTATTCGTATTTTCGTTGTAATTGCAGCAGCCTAGCAACATGCATTGCGGTCCGATGGCGAATTACACTCGTGCTCAAAAACTATGCCGGCAACTGCCAATGCACTTAGGTCATAGGTGAGGAGAGGAAGGGTTATGTCAAATGTCAACATCATAGAAATGGCTTCATCTATTGAGCTGTGCCTATTGTACATAATTCAACCAATCTATGCATTTCGTTTCTTGCAATCTACTCATGCTTTCACTCCAGCTTCAGAGTAATCATCCCATATTGTACGTCCTAAGATATTGATTTCTATGACGGTTTGCAATTGCTAGCCACGACTTATCTCAGTTTGGTGGCCCCGCATCGGTCCACTCGGCCGCTCTAAAATTGACTTACGGAGGAGGATGGTGGCTTTTATTTTAGCTTCTCCGCTGACTGCGGGGAGCGCCGTCGCCGAGGTAGGAGCAATAATTAGCAGAGGTGGAACTTTTTGTTTTTCATTGGGGTTGTAGTTTGCCGGAGCCCAGGGTATACCCCCACCAAAACCCGAAAAGTCCCCGGATTCGGCCCACTATTTTTCGGGAGGGGCCCACATTTTCATTTAAAAAAAAAAGTGGTCCATCTCCAGGGAGAGACGGCTGACCCTGTCGTCCCTCCATTGGCTATGTGCCTGGTTGTAGGTACTCGGGTATCGCCAGTCGCCACCATGGTCGTGGCCATAGGCGGCGGAACGGGGAGGGCACCGGGGAACCGTGCCCCCTTTGATTTTGGCATTTTAACATTAGCCCTATGGGCGTTGCATGGAAAGAATGGGATCAAAAGTCGACAGTGCCCCCCTTAATTGAGGGTGTTCCACCGCTAGGTACTGGTCGTGGCGATTCGGAAACGGTAGGTAAACGCCCAAAATCACAGTCCCTGTAATGAGATTACATTTTTTTTCCACCGGACTATGCATAAAAATGTTGAACCCAGTCTGGACTTCACTGGCCCAGATGGTCCCCAGCGACAGGTGTTCCTATCCTGAATCGTCCTTTCACTCTCCCACGCTACGTGCAGAACAGCGAGGCATTCCGCCCCCAAGGGCGCAGAAATGGAGCAGGCACACACGCCGCCGCCGACAGATTGGAGGCGATCGGCGCGGCAGAAACGACTGTAACGAGTGTCTAGGACCAGACTAACGGCCATTCAGGATGCTCCCAGTAGCAGAGGCGGATCGGCCAAACCTTCCCGAAGTCACGTACTAGAAAGAGGACGCCAACAAATGGCGCGGCCCACCTCCGGCTTCAGTAATTAAGGAGGCAGGTGGCATGCCAAACGGGGAAACAAGGGAAGAGTGAGCAGCAACCACATTGCAACAGCGATCAGCGGGCCAAATCAACGATGAAAGCAATACGACCAAAATCACCATTGCAGGACGAATCCGTAGATACCCGACAACCCACAATGGAACCCAGTCCTCTTACCAGAAATCCGGCAGAAGGAGACAAGAATCACTGCAAGAAATCAAGCAATGCAGGGACATTATTGGTACTGCAACTCGTAAAAGACTAAAGACAGCGAAGAACAGAAAAAAAACAGCTAATCTCTGTACCAGAATCCCTTAAAACTCAACGAAACAGTCGAGCGGCAAGGAAGAACAGATGAAGGTACAGTTGACCCGGTTGCACGACCGCCGGCAAACAGACCGAAAAAAGGAGGTTTCATAATACCGGCTCGGCAGTACACAGATAGTACCCAAAACATCAGCGGAAGAGTGGGAATATGAATGGAACAAAATTGTTTGAGTTGATGGGCGGCTTAGTGAATTACATGCAAAATAGCGAATTCACAATCAAGAACACTAAAAGAAGGGAAATCGCCTGTGTACCTCAACAGCTAAATCAACAGAAAAGGAATTCGCAAAAGTTGAGTCCTCGCAAAAGCTCACCAAATCTGAAGAAAAGGGAAGCGCAACCGACTAGCCCACCCTTAGACACAGGTGAAATAAATTCAGAAGTACCATGGGTATGGCATACGCTTCCAATGACGCGTTAACCGGAAAAGAAACCAAGACGCTGCAGAAATTCACTCAACCCGGGAAAAAAAGGGAACCGTTTAATTGCACTTTGGAAGGATCCACCGAATTTAAAGAGCGGGTCAGGTCACCAGAAGATAAACGTGGAACATATCTTTTTACACAGCTGAAACAAATTCAGAAGGGCCGGCTTTTCACGGAATGGATCAAGAACTGGAGATGGAATCGTTGCGCGGCAGAAAATCGCCCAACCCCAGAGCTGCAACATGTCACTTGTAAATTGGAAGGACCTGCTGTTTACCGAATGAATCAAGTTACCAGAAGATGAACGTGAAACCCAGCGAGTGGCCGTATTCCGGACTTCTCGAAATCATCTACTTCCGAAGCTGGAACGAATAGCCACGCTAACAATTTTCCGTTTAAACCAGCGAGGATAAAACCATCTGTGAGAGATGAACATCCAGGGGGCTCGACTATGCGTCAAATTGAAGATGAGGCAAATATTGGATTTCGCCGTGCCGAGACACGAAAGAACAGCAATTTTCTCATCAGGGAATCTGGAGCGGTTTCTGAAGAGAAGGCCAAAACAAGCAAAGATGAGAAGTGAAGACAAATTTAAAATCAATCCGAGCTGAAGTAAAATTAACGGATTACAGCACAAGAAAAACCCGATAAAGAATGGGAAGACCACAGATACAGCAATACTGTCAGGTCATCCGCCTACAAAACCAAGCAAACGCCTCCAGAAAAGGATTTGCAATTGCAACTTTCGTGAAATGGAACAAGAAATTTGTATAACTAAGGCCAGAATCAAGCGAAGGAAATTCACAAAGAACAAGGCCCCTCGAAATCGCGAGAAGCCAGCAAAATGGCGTCGGTGAAAGGCGAAAGATCGAGAGAACGGACGGAAAGCATAAAAAGGGGAGGAGAGACGGCGCTCCCCCTCACTGCTACCCGGACGTCACTCGCAAACAGTGCTCCTCCGGGCGTCACCACGCAGCCGAGATCCAGTCAGCGCTACACTTCGCAGCAGCCTCTTCGGCGACCATCGGTTGCAAGTGAGTCTGAAGCGGACACATCAGAACACATCCTGGCCCCCTTCACCATGTAACCACGCCTCATTATTCATATTCACCCCTAGCCACCAGTTACAATTATGATACTTGTTGGTCTTTCCGTTTGTGCGGGTGCCACCCCGGGTATGGTCCAACCCTTAGTAGACATTCACCGGTCGGGGGAGGGAGTACGTTTATTTAGTCAACGTCGCCCACCCGGTCTAGATCATACCGTGGCGCGATAATGGCGATGTTCGACGAACTATACGTCGATCCGAGATTGTAAATACGTGGGGTCAAGTTTTTTTTTCGCGAGCGAGGTGAGCCCGCCCGGCTTCTCAGGCCCGTCAGGATATGTGGGCATTGAATTTGCGCTTCAGGATTACCTTTTTTTTGGGGGGGTTGCATCAATTATGCATCCGGCATCTAAAGTGTGCCTACTCCGGTTTTTTTTTCAGTTAGTGGGGAGGGGTAGATTTTAAGCCTAAGCGGTTTCATCCGATACAAGGGGTCAATGAGTTTGAGTGCAGGAAAGATTTTTTAGCCGCTTTGGGGGCTCGCTCCGCCCCAAAACTGTGTGATTAACTTGTTAGCTTACCGGTCGATTTAGTTTTTTTCCGTTCCTTTTTTTTTGAATCATTTGCTTTTGTATGGCGAGTTTCATATCTTCTTGTTTGATTGAATATATCTTGGAAAAGTACTCATATCTGTTGGGGATATTAGGGAGGGAATGGTGAACGAGCAGACCCAGCGAGAGCGTTTTGGCCGTCGATACTTGGAAAACCAAGCGAAACATCACCCTTCACACTGCTCTCACCCGTGAGCATGCCGTTTCTTCGCGGAACACAAACACTGGGAAAACGCACGCAGTATCACGCCGAGTCGTTGTTGTCCTAGTGACCGTCGTTAAAGCTCTAACTCGGAATAATGAGAGTGAAATAGATATTTGCCTCGGTGTTACTTTTAAACTTGATAATGATGAGTAGGGTGGCCATTTTTTTGCAAAGTACACGGAATCACCGCTCCTAGCCTCGATTCTGATGCATTTTTTCATGCTGATTCCGAATCCGTCGAGAAAAATGAAAAATTCGTAAAAAATTTGACCCCTGGACGTCCTTGAAGTTTTTGGATAAAGTGAAAATATCGACGTCTCACTGTCTAATCGAAAGTTGCGTTGTGTTTAGACTAAAAAGTTTATATGAACGTGAAATATGGTCTGTTGGCGTCACAATGCCGCTAAAACCAGCAATATTACTCATTTGGTTTAGCAACAGCGTTCAATAATATCGGCACCCTTTGGGGCAATCTGCCTCTGATGGCGAGTATCGAACTAATAGTGATACACGTCTGCCTGTAGGTGGCAGCACTGTTCTCCAACCTTTGATTCTTTGATAGGTCATTGTGATATCATTAACACGTTTTATCATCATGTTTTCCTTGCCAAAAGATACAATAACCATTAATCTGATTGTCTGAAAGAAATTTCAAGCATCAGTGTGTCATTTTCCTTTCCTAAATAATGTTTAAAATGAGGTAAAATAAGGTAAAAGCAAACAATGTGAATGAAACGGTAATAGGCCAGGGTAAACACGATTACACAAGGAATCGTGTACGACAGGTTAATTTCGTTCAGTAGCATACACGGGACGGGATGCACCTAGAAGCTCAGCGAGCCCCACCGGCATTTGGTAGGGTCGTAAGACCCTATGACTTGATTAAACCCAGCTGCCGGCCCGCAGTGATGTCGTTGGAAGATTATGCAATCGTAGACTAGAGCCGATGGCGTTGTGCGGCACTGATGTGTCACGGACCAATAAACCCCATCATTTAACAGGTCACCGGTGAAGTATTATGGTTATGCACTTACTTGCCTGCCCAGCGCATTGACTCAATGGTGGCCAAAATCATGAACTGTCGAACAATAGGCAAGATCGCTAAAGCGTCAGACTCTAACAACTGCACAATCTGAAGGGACCAGCTCGCTGTTTGACAGCGCACCGGAATTAGTTACCGGAACATCCCGAGGATTTGTCCTTCCTCGCAGATCAGCTCGGTGCCAGGCATTAGCACATCGGCCAGTAGCTAGGCAACAGCGGGATACTGGAAAGGACAGGCGAAAAACCGGCAGCGCTGCTCCTCTGCTCTGTGCCGCTGCTCGGCAGAGTGAGACACCCTCCAGTGGGCCTTCTGCCTCGCTACATTTACACTTCCTCTGCGGGAATTCGCTCATTGTGGCTGGCAGTGAATCCGGTATAGTTAGGCGACAGGTCGGGTCCGCTGAAAAACAGCCAGCAAGGCCGTCTCCGACTTGGGCCGCTGTTCTCATGAGGTCAGTGTCTGCAGCGACACGGTCTCCGCGGCGCCGCGGACGGCAGTTTCACACCCTCCAGACAGGCAAGGAAGCGCGTAACCATACATTAACTTCATCGGAGACATGTTTAATGATGGGCTTTATTGGTACGTGATACATATCAGTGAGGTGAGGCACGACGCCATCGCCTCTAGCTCGAGAGTTGAGCTTGAATAATCTTCCAAACACATCACTGCGGGGCGGCAGCTGGGCTGAAGTCAGGTCACAGGGTTTTACGACCACTTGCCGGTGGGGCTCGCCGAACATCTATAGGTGCATCCCCTGCATGACACTAAACGAAATAAGCCTGTCATAAACGATTCCTTGTGTAATCGTTGCTTACATTGCTGGGGCATTGCCGTTTCACCCAGATTGTTTGCTTTTGGTTAGAAAAGCCTTATTTTAGACATTGTTTAGGTAAGGAAAATGACACACTGATGCTTGAAATTTCTTTCAGACAATCAGATTAATGGTTATTGTATCTTTTGGCAAGGAAAACATGATGATAAAACGTGTTAATGATATCACAATGACCTATCAAAGAATCAAAGGTTGGGGAACAGTGCTGCCACCTACAGGCAGACGTGTATCACTATTAGTTCGATACTCGCCATCAGAGGCAGATTGCCCCAAAGGGTGCCGATATTATTGAACGCTGTTGCTAAACCAAATGAGTAATATTGCTGGTTTTAGCGGCATTGTGACGCCAACAAACCATATTTCACGTTCATATAAACTTTTTAGTCTAAACACAACGCAACTTTCGATTAGACAGTGAGATGTCGATATTTTCACTTTATCCAAAAACTTCAAGGACGTCCAGGGGTCAAATTTTTTACGAATTTTTCATTTTTCTCGACGGATTCGGAATCAGCATGAAAAAATGCATCAGAATCGAGGCTAGGAGCGGTGATTCCGTGTATTTTGCAAAAAAATGGCCACCCTAATGATGAGTCACAGTTACCTCGATTTAGCGTGTTTTTTTTTTGTAAGTTATCGTAAGTACATTAAAATCTATGTCTGTTCGCGTTCTCTTCCGAATGTACAAGGGTAGGTAGGGTCCACTCTCGCTTAACATGGGCGGAGTCAGCCGGCACGGCCGTCGGTGATTGGTGCAGTTTTTTCGGGGGGAGAGGTACCGCGTAAGGGACGGGCCCAGCTACACTAATTTCGGAGAGCGCGGGAGTGACCAGGCTGACCCCGAAGCACCTGAACTGATTCCACATCCTCGTCGTCTGGCCAACTCGCGGCCGAGTTATTATCCTGCCTTAAGACATTGCAGCGCTCGAACGGGAGCTGTTTGATTGTCGTCCGGTCAGAACGGACCGGGTTATTATCCTGCCTTAAGACACTGCAGCGCTCGAACGGGAGCTGTTTGATTGTCGTCCGGTCAGAACGGACCGGGTTATGATCCTGCCCTAAGACAATGCAGCGCTCGAACGGGAGCTGTTTGATTGTCGCCCGGTCAGAACGGACCGGGTTATGATCCTGTCTTAAGACACTGCAGCGCTCGAACGGGAGCTGTTTGATTGTCGCCCGGTCAGAACGGACCGGGTTATGATCCTGCCTTAAGACACTGCAGCGCTCGAACGGGAGCTGTTTGATTGTCGCCCGGTCAGAACGGACCGGGTTATTATCCTGCCTTAAGACACTGCTGCTCTCGAACGGGAGCTGTTTGATTGTCGTCCGGTCAGAACGGACCGGGTTATGATCCTGCCTTAAGACAATGCAGCGCTCGAACGGGAGCTGTTTGATTGTCGCCCGGTCAGAACGGACCGGGTTATTATCCTGCCTTAAGACACTGCAGCGCTCGAACGGGAGCTGTTTGATTGTCGTCCGGTCAGAACGGACCGGGTTATGATCCTGCCTTAAGACACTGCAGCGCTCGAACGGGAGCTGTTTGATTGTCGCCCGGTCAGAACGGACCGGGTTATTATCCTGCCTTAAGACACTGCAGCGCTCGAACGGGAGCTGTTTGTTGTCGTCCGGTCAGAACGGACCGGGTTATGATCCTGCCTTAAGACACTGCAGCGCTCGAACGGGAGCTGTTTGATTGTCGTCCGGTCAGAACGGACCGGGTTATGATCCTGCCTTAAGACAATGCAGCGCTCGAACGGGAGCTGTTTGATTGTCGCCCGGTCAGAACGGACCGGGTTATTATCCTGCCTTAAGACAATGCAGCGCTCGAACGGGAGCTGTTTGATTGTCGTCCGGTCAGAACGGACCGGGTTATTATCCTGCCTTAGACAACGCAGCGCTCGCACGGGAGCTGTTCGATAGTCGCCTGGTCAGCACTGACCGGGTTATCATCCGTCCACATTTTCCAGCCCATAATAATCTCAGCACAAGGAATGCTTGCCGCTCCGCCTGGTCCGTACGGGTCGATGACTCAAATAGGGGGCGGGGACTCCGCCCGGTAGCCCGGCCGGTGGGGCCGAGCGGCGCAATTAACCCGGGGGAGGGACGCTTGGGCGGCCCGCCGCCCTGTCATGCGAGTGAACGCTTATGCCATCTAGGGAGTGAATCAGAAACGATAAGCCGAACCCTCCTCGGTTACCGGCGTGACACGCGACCGTAGTGCCGTCTGCAGGACAGACACGACACTTTCAAGGGGGCCGAGCCGACCACGATTACGCTCAGACACTGACAGGTAGAGAATATGTATGTGAGATGCCTGATCGACGTTAAGACAAGCCGACAGGGTTAATAGTCAAGTAACATAACTTACAGAGTCTTCTATTCCCGGTTTCGCTCCATGATAGGCAGAAGGTATCATTTAGAGAATCATTTAGACAAGGGGATGCTGAATTTAAGTCTTGATTTCGCAGCCGGCAATAAATTCCCATCTAGGACATTAAAGATACGGACAGGTTTTGCATAGCTAATAATTGGTGATATCTTCAATTGAGCACGACCCGATCAACAACTAATTAGACCGCTCTTGGCCACAAGGATCTCAGTAATAGAACACTTGTTTAGAACTGATCACCGTCAACCCGGCTTGTGTAGATGACCGATGGCCTCAGGGTAACGTGATGATGGAAAGTCATTGAAACAGAAGCCGGTTTCGCTAACACTTAGAGTTTGCAATTACGAGAATTAGCTCGAGTCTAAGGGAAAGACTGGCCATCAACTTATATTTGGGTTTCGCGAAACCTCCGTGCATAAATTTGAGTTTCACAGTAAACAAGGATAGTTTTTTCTTGATTTATCACCCGGCACTTTAAGGCATTCGACAGTTCTCGGCCGTGAATCGTTTTGCAAGCTAATCTCCTGGCGAGACCTACCAGCTATGTAACATTGCTAGAGCGTCATTAATTAAGTTTTTTTTTGGGGGGGGGGAAATCGTCGATATGAAAACGAGACGTAAATTGGGAAAAATATGCAAACTCGATAATGTGCTATTGATTGAATGAAACCAGTTTTCTTGTATTCAGGTTTATTGTTAAACTTTGCGTACCGGAGTTGCCGTAAAAGTGAAGTCCAGTGAAATTGAAATCAACGTAGTAGGCAAAGGTGCTTATCAATTGTTAAGTGCAAACGCTTGCAATTATCACTATTTTCCAGGCCAAAGCCTTTAGCGGAGGGACTTTATAAGCCCCGCTACGGTTCTATCTTTTGAATCAGCGTTCCCTCGATCCTTAGGATTTTGCTACGATGAATGTTGGGGATGTAATTGCAACTCATTAAAGTCAATTAGCAGCAATTTCGGCATAAGGTTGGTGATCCTTGTTTTGTGTGGCTTCGGTAATTTCGTGATTAGGCATTTCATTCGGTATCGGCATGATAATTATGGTTTCGTAGTGTGACGATTATGGTTTTGTTGTGGACAACACTGATAGATATCTATCGGGCTGGAGGGCGTTCCATTCGTAACAAAGGGCCTTCACTCGTGGCATTCAACAGGAGGGGCCGTGCGCGGTAAAGCACCACTGACGCTGATTATCCCTCCACTGCCAATAGTGTTCTGATTTGATTCTCTACACTCTCCCTCCCTCTCTCCGTCTCTCTCCCTCTCTCTCTCTCTCTCTCTCTCTCTTCCTCCCTCGTTATCTCTCGCTTCCTTTCTCTTTCTCCCTCTTCTCTCTCTCTTTTCTCTGTCTCTGTCTCTGTCTCTGTCTCTGTCTCTGTCTCTGTCTCTCTCTGTCTCTCTCTCTCTCTTTCTCTCTCTCTCTCTCTCTCTCTCTCTCTCTCTCTCTCCTCTCTCTCTCTCTCTCTCTCTCTCTCTCTCTCTCTCTCTCTTTCTCCTACCCTTACGATGAACACGCAGCTACACGTACGTACAGTCACTCAGGCGGGAACGGGAGACAAGTTTCGAAGACTGGAGGATTCACGATTCGCCCACCGCGTAGGCATGATATTCTCGCACATATAACCAGGAACCTAGGATTAGAAACGAGACCCCTGACAGGAATGGAACGTACGACATAATAGGACGTGTTTAGCCCGGGCGGAAGAGAGGAAGGAGCATGCGACCACGCCCCTGCGCGTTAAGTTCTGCCGGTAAAGACGCATCATTGGGGAGAAGGGACCTGAAAAAACGTCCAAGTCTAGTTACATGGGAGCAAACGGAAACGGGACACTAAGACACCTAGGAGCACGCAGTAAAGCGCGAACATACGCTTGTGACCGGAGGGCGGCACTGTAAGACGCGATATACGCTGGTAGTCGGGGAGACACCGTAAGGCGCGATATACGCTGGTTGTCGGGGATACACCGTAAGACGCGATACGCTGGTGGTCGGGGAGACACCGTAAGCCGCGATATACGCTGGCGGTCGGGGAGACGCCGTAAGACGCGATACGCTGGTGGTCGGGGAGACACCGTAAGACGCGATACGCAGGTGATCGGGGAGACACCGTAAGTCGCGAACATAGGTCCCTCACTGGTACTTACACCTCGATAGGTTCGGGAATAACTCCAGTAGTGTTCGGGTAAAATTTAAATATAGGAAGGGCCTGCGTCAAGCTCGGACGTATCCATCACTGGCAGGGTGGATGCCATCGGCAGAGCGGCAGAGAACGTTATATGCGATACAATGGTAACCCAGTGACCGCAGTTAGTCGATGAACGGATCCACATCGCGGTGAGTCGGGTAATTTGGGGGACATTGTGCATTTGTTTATTTAGGTAGGCTGCGACGGCAGTTTAATACGAGGTGCCTCGGAAAGTTACGCCGTAAGACGCTAGTCCCGGTTCCAGGACGGTACGCGCCGTAAGTCGCGAATACGCAATAAAGCGGTGCCAGCCGTAATAAGGCGCGAAATATACGCTGTAAGTCGTCACGTCGTCATCATAGGGCAAGGACGCGGTAAGACGCGAATAACCGCAGGTGATCGGATAGAGATACCGTAAGTCGCGATTATACGCCGGTTATCGGGGGACGATACCGTAAGACGCGAATTATACGCTGTAAGTCGTCACTTAGTCGTTATAGGGCAAGGACGCTGTAAGACGCGAGTTATACGCCGTAAGTCGTCGGGAGATGCAGTAAGACGCGAGATAATACGTAGTAAGACGTGCTTTGTGATCCCAAATGTAGACCATCGATGAGTAGAAAGGGCCCATTAGGCGGAACGTGTAGAATTAATTGATGTGTTTCGATTAACTCCGATAGGCAGAGTGGAAGTTCAAAGGTTCCAAGGGTACTCCAGAGCCGAGGTAATTTGGGACGTGGGATCGACTGCAGGGATAGGAAAAGGGGGAGGGAAGCGAGACGTCGCAGTTTGGTAATACGGACAGGTTTGAGTCAGATGAGTGAAAGTGTGTGAGACTGGATGAGTGTCTGCGGGAGCAATTGCGCTTAGGTTAATCAGTTCGACCCCCTAGCACCCTTCTATTATCCTCAGGGATGGACCATACCCGAGGGACCCAGAACAAACGCTTAACTGCCCCCCTGTGTTTTTTTTTTGTGGCGGTGAAACCCAATGATGCAGTGCCTGTGTGTTCGCCAAAGACTGACTTGCCTCTAAATGGCCTTGCTAAACGCACTCCTCGCCGCTGGCGGCGGACGGCCGAGGTCAGAGTCCGCACAGAGCCGACCTGCACCGGGGCCAGCCACCCACAGAGCCCCGGACGACTGAGGAGAGAGGCCCCCCTACAGACTGGCGCGCCCAACGTGGGGCCAAGTCAAGTCGATGGCATCACATAAACCCGGCAGAAAGGCGCATGTTCACGGACCCAGAGAACGAGGATTGCAAAACAAGCGACGGAGATAACCAAGATTGGCAGCTGAGGCAGGAAGCAGCCGCCGAGGAAGATGCTGCGGAAGCGAGGCATCGAGAGGAAGAAATCATAAGCTGCTACAAATGCTATAACCCAAGCTTCGCGACCCAAGGGCTATTGGAACAGGTAGTGTCCACCCTAGAAATTCACGACGCCATGGAAAAGGAGGACACCAGCGAAGGATTTATCAAAACCGCACGAGCGAGACAGGAAGAAGAAGCAATGAAACAACACCAAAAACCACTACCTCGCAACCAGCGCCGACCGATCGAGAGGGACTAGAAGGAGGAGGACGGAGATGAAGAGGAGGACGAGGATGAAGAGGAGGACGAAGATGAAGAGGGGGACGAGGATGAAGAGGAGGACGAGGATGAAGAGGGGGACGAGGATGAAGAGGAGGACGAGGATGAAGAGGGGGACGAGGATGAAGAAGAGGACGAGGACGAAAAGGAGGACGAGGAATACGAGAGACGACTATGCCGGAGGGGAGAGCAACAAGAAGGTACAGAATCTCGCCGGAACGGACGAGATAAGGCGGCGGAAGGCTATCAACGCAAACGACACGGGCACAACCAGCTACGTACAACAACTGACTACCACTGCCCCGTGCAGCCCGCAGAGCGACACCAGCCGGCCAGTGGACTCGCCGTGAGAGGAGCGACAAAGCTGCTGGAAACGGAGCGCGGCCAAGGAAATACTACTCACGAGTAATCTACTTCTATGGCAATGAAGATGGACACAAAAAGAGGTTCTGTCCCCACGTACGAGAACGGCAGTCGGGAAACGAGAGCCACCGATTACGCTGAAGCGGCAGTCGGCGCATCTGATGCTTCGACGCCCGTACAAAACCCAGCAAAATAGTGATGTTTGAAGATACGCCACGTCCTACCAGATCGAAACAAGAAAGCAAACAGAAGTCAGCCAGGTACGCGCTAGGCCGACACCGGATACTCTCGAAGCAACCGGAGCAAGACGACTGAGGACTGAGGACATGCCGGATTCAAATCGAAGGCACAGACGCCTTTGTGCTCCTCGACACAGGTTCCATGGTCACCATCGTCAATGCAGAACTTCTGGAGTTCAAGCACGGCATCACTAGACCCCCAGGCGAGACCACCAACGTCATCCTAAAATCTGCTTCAGGACATCAAATACCGGTCGTGTACGAAGTCACTCTCAGCTTCACATTTGGAAAGGCCACGACGAAACATTCGGCTTTCGTATGCAGAGACATCCTTCAAGACGATATCATTGGCTTTGACTACATTCAACGACACGGGGTGGCCATCGACGCGGTAAGACAGTTCGTCCAGCTGCCAGGATCCGAACAAATACCCTTACAAAATGCCGATCAAGTGGCCGACGAATGTCTCTCCGGCTGGTGTGTGAGCAGGAGCCCGCCTGAAAAACACCAGGGACGCTACCCAGGATCGAACGAGGAGAGAGAGGAAGGCCCGCGGGCGACTAGAAAGGGTAGCAAGAGAACGGAACAGCTCGACGGGAAGGAGGAAAGGAAGGAACAGACGGCGATCAACGAACCCAAACTTCACCCAGTCGAAACGTCAAGGCAAGCGGGCGAAGACAAGCCGCACTGCCCGACTCAGACAGAAGAGCGGGGACAGACGATTGGAGACCAGCCTCCAACCGTCGTCGCGTCCGACAATGACTGCCAGAACTGGAGGAACACAAACCGCACCGAACCCAGCATGAACCAAACAAACACCGCCCAAACACCACCGAGGGGCAATCCAGACCGACACCGAGAAACAGAAGCAACAGAACAGAGGGAAGACGAGGAGAACCAGATTAGCGCAAACGAAGAAGCACCGACCACGGTTACCGACCCCATCCAACCACCACCAGACAGCAGTGGAGACCAACACCAAGAACAAGGAACAGAACCGAGAAGAGAGGCGGCACCAGCAGGATCGGAACCAGCCAGGAGAGTCAACCACCTGAGCGGAGATCGTCGTCGACCACACCACCCTAATCCTGGGAGCGATTGCCACCCATGGCGCCATAGGCCTCACCATCCTAGCCTGCCGACGAAGGCGCCAAGAACGAAGGTCCAGTTACGCCCGCACATCCTCGCTCATCACCTCTGACCCGGTACCCGCCACCCGCACTCCGGACAAACCAGACCCCTCCGTCATTGCACTCCAGAGCCGCATCTCCCGACTGGAGATAACGGTTCGAGAAATGCAGCGGAAGATGGGGGAACTGAAAAACCAGGAGAGAGAACTGCAAGATCTTAAGAAGAAATGCGACACACTCGCATGCCTTCTGTGAGCAGATGAACGACAGGACCAAAACCGGTCATCTATCAGCGCCACCACCCGGAGGACGAGACAAGGGGCAAGGCGAGGGAGCAGACGTTCGGCGACGCCCACGCCGCGGAATACCGCAGGTCTTCGCGGACGCCCTCCGACGACAGGGAGCCGGAGCGACGGACCAGGCAGCAGGAGAAACTGACAGCCGCTGGGTAAGGGTGTTGGGTAAGGGTGTATGGGGAGTAGGTGTTACCATGTTTAGAATAGGATTGTGCATGCTTGCGCGTTGACCAACATGTAAAATGGCTACAAAAGGGGGGCCCACGGGATGGCACTCGTTCAACCAAAGTTATCAATCTCGATCGCGGGGTCGCGATCTTGGAAAAGTCAGCCTGAAAATGTAATGAGATTACATTTTTTTCCACCGGACTATGCATAAAAATGTTGAACCCAGTCTGGACTTCACTGGCCCAGATGGTCCCCAGCGACAGGTGTTCCTATCCTGAATCGTCCTTTCACTCTCCCACGCTACGTGCAGAACAGCGAGGCATTCCGCCCCCAAGGGCGCAGAAATGGAGCAGGCACACACGCCGCCGCCGACAGATTGGAGGCGATCGGCGCGGCAGAAACGACTGTAACGAGTGTCTAGGACCAGACTAACGGCCATTCAGGATGCTCCCAGTAGCAGAGGCGGATCGGCCAAACCTTCCCGAAGTCACGTACTAGAAAGAGGACGCCAACAAATGGCGCGGCCCACCTCCGGCTTCAGTAATTAAGGAGGCAGGTGGCATGCCAAACGGGGAAACAAGGGAAGAGTGAGCAGCAACCACATTGCAACAGCGATCAGCGGGCCAAATCAACGATGAAAGCAATACGACCAAAATCACCATTGCAGGACGAATCCGTAGATACCCGACAACCCACAATGGAACCCAGTCCTCTTACCAGAAATCCGGCAGAAGGAGACAAGAATCACTGCAAGAAATCAAGCAATGCAGGGACATTATTGGTACTGCAACTCGTAAAAGACTAAAGACAGCGAAGAACAGAAAAAAAACAGCTAATCTCTGTACCAGAATCCCTTAAAACTCAACGAAACAGTCGAGCGGCAAGGAAGAACAGATGAAGGTACAGTTGACCCGGTTGCACGACCGCCGGCAAACAGACCGAAAAAAGGAGGTTTCATAATACCGGCTCGGCAGTACACAGATAGTACCCAAAACATCAGCGGAAGAGTGGGAATATGAATGGAACAAAATTGTTTGAGTTGATGGGCGGCTTAGTGAATTACATGCAAAATAGCGAATTCACAATCAAGAACACTAAAAGAAGGGAAATCGCCTGTGTACCTCAACAGCTAAATCAACAGAAAAGGAATTCGCAAAAGTTGAGTCCTCGCAAAAGCTCACCAAATCTGAAGAAAAGGGAAGCGCAACCGACTAGCCCACCCTTAGACACAGGTGAAATAAATTCAGAAGTACCATGGGTATGGCATACGCTTCCAATGACGCGTTAACCGGAAAAGAAACCAAGACGCTGCAGAAATTCACTCAACCCGGGAAAAAAAGGGAACCGTTTAATTGCACTTTGGAAGGATCCACCGAATTTAAAGAGCGGGTCAGGTCACCAGAAGATAAACGTGGAACATATCTTTTTACACAGCTGAAACAAATTCAGAAGGGCCGGCTTTTCACGGAATGGATCAAGAACTGGAGATGGAATCGTTGCGCGGCAGAAAATCGCCCAACCCCAGAGCTGCAACATGTCACTTGTAAATTGGAAGGACCTGCTGTTTACCGAATGAATCAAGTTACCAGAAGATGAACGTGAAACCCAGCGAGTGGCCGTATTCCGGACTTCTCGAAATCATCTACTTCCGAAGCTGGAACGAATAGCCACGCTAACAATTTTCCGTTTAAACCAGCGAGGATAAAACCATCTGTGAGAGATGAACATCCAGGGGGCTCGACTATGCGTCAAATTGAAGATGAGGCAAATATTGGATTTCGCCGTGCCGAGACACGAAAGAACAGCAATTTTCTCATCAGGGAATCTGGAGCGGTTTCTGAAGAGAAGGCCAAAACAAGCAAAGATGAGAAGTGAAGACAAATTTAAAATCAATCCGAGCTGAAGTAAAATTAACGGATTACAGCACAAGAAAAACCCGATAAAGAATGGGAAGACCACAGATACAGCAATACTGTCAGGTCATCCGCCTACAAAACCAAGCAAACGCCTCCAGAAAAGGATTTGCAATTGCAACTTTCGTGAAATGGAACAAGAAATTTGTATAACTAAGGCCAGAATCAAGCGAAGGAAATTCACAAAGAACAAGGCCCCTCGAAATCGCGAGAAGCCAGCAAAATGGCGTCGGTGAAAGGCGAAAGATCGAGAGAACGGACGGAAAGCATAAAAAGGGGAGGAGAGACGGCGCTCCCCCTCACTGCTACCCGGACGTCACTCGCAAACAGTGCTCCTCCGGGCGTCACCACGCAGCCGAGATCCAGTCAGCGCTACACTTCGCAGCAGCCTCTTCGGCGACCATCGGTTGCAAGTGAGTCTGAAGCGGACACATCAGAACACATCCTGGCCCCCTTCACCATGTAACCACGCCTCATTATTCATATTCACCCCTAGCCACCAGTTACAATTATGATACTTGTTGGTCTTTCCGTTTGTGCGGGTGCCACCCCGGGTATGGTCCAACCCTTAGTAGACATTCACCGGTCGGGGGAGGGAGTACGTTTATTTAGTCAACGTCGCCCACCCGGTCTAGATCATACCGTGGCGCGATAATGGCGATGTTCGACGAACTATACGTCGATCCGAGATTGTAAATACGTGGGGTCAAGTTTTTTTTCGCGAGCGAGGTGAGCCCGCCCGGCTTCTCAGGCCCGTCAGGATATGTGGGCATTGAATTTGCGCTTCAGGATTACCTTTTTTTGGGGGGGGGGGTTGCATCAATTATGCATCCGGCATCTAAAGTGTGCCTACTCCGGTTTTTTTTTTCAGTTAGTGGGGAGGGGTAGATTTTAAGCCTAAGCGGTTTCATCCGATACAAGGGGTCAATGAGTTTGAGTGCAGGAAAGATTTTTTAGCCGCTTTGGGGGCTCGCTCCGCCCCAAAACTGTGTGATTAACTTGTTAGCTTACCGGTCGATTTAGTTTTTTTTCCGTTCCTTTTTTTTTGAATCATTTGCTTTTGTATGGCGAGTTTCATATCTTCTTGTTTGATTGAATATATCTTGGAAAAGTACTCATATCTGTTGGGGATATTAGGGAGGGAATGGTGAACGAGCAGACCCAGCGAGAGCGTTTTGGCCGTCGATACTTGGAAAACCAAGCGAAACATCACCCTTCACACTGCTCTCACCCGTGAGCATGCCGTTTCTTCGCGGAACACAAACACTGGGAAAACGCACGCAGTATCACGCCGAGTCGTTGTTGTCCTAGTGACCGTCGTTAAAGCTCTAACTCGGAATAATGAGAGTGAAATAGATATTTGCCTCGGTGTTACTTTTAAACTTGATAATGATGAGTCACAGTTACCTCGATTTAGCGTGTTTTTTTTTTTGTAAGTTATCGTAAGTACATTAAAATCTATGTCTGTTCGCGTTCTCTTCCGAATGTACAAGGGTAGGTAGGGTCCACTCTCGCTTAACATGGGCGGAGTCAGCCGGCACGGCCGTCGGTGATTGGTGCAGTTTTTTCGGGGGGAGAGGTACCGCGTAAGGGACGGGCCCAGCTACACTAATTTCGGAGAGCGCGGGAGTGACCAGGCTGACCCCGAAGCACCTGAACTGATTCCACATCCTCGTCGTCTGGCCAACTCGCGGCCGAGTTATTATCCTGCCTTAAGACATTGCAGCGCTCGAACGGGAGCTGTTTGATTGTCGTCCGGTCAGAACGGACCGGGTTATTATCCTGCCTTAAGACACTGCAGCGCTCGAACGGGAGCTGTTTGATTGTCGTCCGGTCAGAACGGACCGGGTTATGATCCTGCCCTAAGACAATGCAGCGCTCGAACGGGAGCTGTTTGATTGTCGCCCGGTCAGAACGGACCGGGTTATGATCCTGTCTTAAGACACTGCAGCGCTCGAACGGGAGCTGTTTGATTGTCGCCCGGTCAGAACGGACCGGGTTATGATCCTGCCTTAAGACACTGCAGCGCTCGAACGGGAGCTGTTTGATTGTCGCCCGGTCAGAACGGACCGGGTTATTATCCTGCCTTAAGACACTGCTGCTCTCGAACGGGAGCTGTTTGATTGTCGTCCGGTCAGAACGGACCGGGTTATGATCCTGCCTTAAGACAATGCAGCGCTCGAACGGGAGCTGTTTGATTGTCGCCCGGTCAGAACGGACCGGGTTATTATCCTGCCTTAAGACACTGCAGCGCTCGAACGGGAGCTGTTTGATTGTCGTCCGGTCAGAACGGACCGGGTTATGATCCTGCCTTAAGACAATGCAGCGCTCGAACGGGAGCTGTTTGATTGTCGCCCGGTCAGAACGGACCGGGTTATTATCCTGCCTTAACCCTATTAGTGGCAGGGGGGGTTGTTTTTATCCACCCCTCAGGTTTTTCGGGAATATCTCCGAAACCGCTGAAGCTACGATGCTGAAATTTTCTGACTTTTCCTAAAACTAAATTGGGCACATTCCCTGAAAATTTCAAGTTCATAACTTTACCAGGGGCGGCTCCAGAGCACTGGGAATTGGGGGGTCCTATTCGTGAAGCGAGTCATTTGGGCGAAGATCACGATGCTGCACCAGTTTTACGAACAGTGAATAAATGGTATCATGTGATAACATATACAGTTATTGTACATCCTCTTTTGACACGTTTTTGCTATAATAGGCGGATCCAGGCGTCCAAAAAGGGGGGTTATGTTTTACCTCCCAACATAGGTGCCCTGACACCGCCTATGCATTACCAATACAATTTTAGTCGTTCTCTCATAAGAAAATTATAACATAACAAGACCATTACCACCCTTTTTAGAAACAGTACCAACAAAAACCTTATTTACTATACTTTTTGTGTACCCCCAATCTCAATGATCTGTATCCGCCTATGATTTTTGAAAATGCATATTTTTAGGATCCATGTGAATTCCTGGTTCATTCTCTATCGATCGGCAAAAATTGCGTTAAGATTGGTTCAGAAACCTGGCCGTGATAAACAGTCTAAAATGTATCTGCAATTTGCCCGTTTTTACCCCCCTCTACCCCCCCTATTGACATTTTTTAATTTTTATTTTTTAGAAATGTAGATCACGTTGAGCGAAATCGAATGCCGTTTGAATTTTGAAAATCGGCCCGTTAGATCTCGAGATATCAAGGGGGGGTCGTAAACAGCCCCCCCTGCCACTAATAGGGGGTAGCCAGGAGCCTGCCACTAATAGGGTTAAGACAATGCAGCGCTCGAACGGGAGCTGTTTGATTGTCGTCCGGTCAGAACGGACCGGGTTATTATCCTGCCTTAGACAACGCAGCGCTCGCACGGGAGCTGTTCGATAGTCGCCTGGTCAGCACTGACCGGGTTATCATCCGTCCACATTTTCCAGCCCATAATAATCTCAGCACAAGGAATGCTTGCCGCTCCGCCTGGTCCGTACGGGTCGATGACTCAAATAGGGGGCGGGGACTCCGCCCGGTAGCCCGGCCGGTGGGGCCGAGCGGCGCAATTAACCCGGGGGAGGGACGCTTGGGCGGCCCGCCGCCCTGTCATGCGAGTGAACGCTTATGCCATCTAGGGAGTGAATCAGAAACGATAAGCCGAACCCTCCTCGGTTACCGGCGTGACACGCGACCGTAGTGCCGTCTGCAGGACAGACACGACACTTTCAAGGGGGCCGAGCCGACCACGATTACGCTCAGACACTGACAGGTAGAGAATATGTATGTGAGATGCCTGATCGACGTTAAGACAAGCCGACAGGGTTAATAGTCAAGTAACATAACTTACAGAGTCTTCTATTCCCGGTTTCGCTCCATGATAGGCAGAAGGTATCATTTAGAGAATCATTTAGACAAGGGGATGCTGAATTTAAGTCTTGATTTCGCAGCCGGCAATAAATTCCCATCTAGGACATTAAAGATACGGACAGGTTTTGCATAGCTAATAATTGGTGATATCTTCAATTGAGCACGACCCGATCAACAACTAATTAGACCGCTCTTGGCCACAAGGATCTCAGTAATAGAACACTTGTTTAGAACTGATCACCGTCAACCCGGCTTGTGTAGATGACCGATGGCCTCAGGGTAACGTGATGATGGAAAGTCATTGAAACAGAAGCCGGTTTCGCTAACACTTAGAGTTTGCAATTACGAGAATTAGCTCGAGTCTAAGGGAAAGACTGGCCATCAACTTATATTTGGGTTTCGCGAAACCTCCGTGCATAAATTTGAGTTTCACAGTAAACAAGGATAGTTTTTTCTTGATTTATCACCCGGCACTTTAAGGCATTCGACAGTTCTCGGCCGTGAATCGTTTTGCGAGCTAATCTCCTGGCGAGACCTACCAGCTATGTAACATTGCTAGAGCGTCATTAATTAAGTTTTTTTTTTTTGGGGGGGGGGGAAATCGTCGATATGAAAACGAGACGTAAATTGGGAAAAATATGCAAACTCGATAATGTGCTATTGATTGAATGAAACCAGTTTTCTTGTATTCAGGTTTATTGTTAAACTTTGCGTACCGGAGTTGCCGTAAAAGTGAAGTCCAGTGAAATTGAAATCAACGTAGTAGGCAAAGGTGCTTATCAATTGTTAAGTGCAAACGCTTGCAATTATCACTATTTTCCAGGCCAAAGCCTTTAGCGGAGGGACTTTATAAGCCCCGCTACGGTTCTATCTTTTGAATCAGCGTTCCCTCGATCCTTAGGATTTTGCTACGATGAATGTTGGGGATGTAATTGCAACTCATTAAAGTCAATTAGCAGCAATTTCGGCATAAGGTTGGTGATCCTTGTTTTGTGTGGCTTCGGTAATTTCGTGATTAGGCATTTCATTAGGTATCGGCATGATAATTATGGTTTCGTAGTGTGACGATTATGGTTTTGTTGTGGACAACACTGATAGATATCTATCGGGCTGGAGGGCGTTCCATTCGTAACAAAGGGCCTTCACTCGTGGCATTCAACAGGAGGGGCCGTGCGCGGTAAAGCACCACTGACGCTGATTATCCCTCCACTGCCAATAGTGTTCTGATTTGATTCTCTACACTCTCCCTCCCTCTCTCCGTCTCTCTCCCTCTCTCTCTCTCTCTCTCTCTTCCTCCCTCGTTATCTCTCGCTTCCTTTCTCTTTCTCCCTCTTCTCTCTCTCTTTTCTCTGTCTCTGTCTCTGTCTCTGTCTCTGTCTCTGTCTCTGTCTCTGTCTCTGTCTCTCTCTCTCTTTCTCTCTCTCTCTCTCTCTCTCTCTCTCTCTCCCTCTCTCTCTCTCTCTCTCTCTCTCTCTCTCTCTCTCTCTTTCTCCTACCCTTACGATGAACACGCAGCTACACGTACGTACAGTCACTCAGGCGGGAACGGGAGACAAGTTTCGAAGACTGGAGGATTCACGATTCGCCCACCGCGTAGGCATGATATTCTCGCACATATAACCAGGAACCTAGGATTAGAAACGAGACCCCTGACAGGAATGGAACGTACGACATAATAGGACGTGTTTAGCCCGGGCGGAAGAGAGGAAGGAGCATGCGACCACGCCCCTGCGCGTTAAGTTCTGCCGGTAAAGACGCATCATTGGGGAGAAGGGACCTGAAAAAACGTCCAAGTCTAGTTACATGGGAGCAAACGGAAACGGGACACTAAGACACCTAGGAGCACGCAGTAAAGCGCGAACATACGCTTGTGACCGGAGGGCGGCACTGTAAGACGCGATATACGCTGGTAGTCGGGGAGACACCGTAAGGCGCGATATACGCTGGTTGTCGGGGATACATCGTAAGACGCGATACGCTGGTGGTCGGGGAGACACCGTAAGCCGCGATATACGCTGGCGGTCGGGGAGACGCCGTAAGACGCGATACGCTGGTGGTCGGGGAGACACCGTAAGACGCGATACGCAGGTGATCGGGGAGACACCGTAAGTCGCGAACATAGGTCCCTCACTGGTACTTACACCTCGATAGGTTCGGGAATAACTCCAGTAGTGTTCGGGTAAAATTTAAATATAGGAAGGGCCTGCGTCAAGCTCGGACGTATCCATCACTGGCAGGGTGGATGCCATCGGCAGAGCGGCAGAGAACGTTATATGCGATACAATGGTAACCCAGTGACCGCAGTTAGTCGATGAACGGATCCACATCGCGGTGAGTCGGGTAATTTGGGGGACATTGTGCATTTGTTTATTTAGGTAGGCTGCGACGGCAGTTTAATACGAGGTGCCTCGGAAAGTTACGCCGTAAGACGCTAGTCCCGGTTCCAGGACGGTACGCGCCGTAAGTCGCGAATACGCAATAAAGCGGTGCCAGCCGTAATAAGGCGCGAAATATACGCTGTAAGTCGTCACGTCGTCATCATAGGGCAAGGACGCGGTAAGACGCGAATAACCGCAGGTGATCGGATAGAGATACCGTAAGTCGCGATTATACGCCGGTTATCGGGGGACGATACCGTAAGACGCGAATTATACGCTGTAAGTCGTCACTTAGTCGTTATAGGGCAAGGACGCTGTAAGACGCGAGTTATACGCCGTAAGTCGTCGGGAGATGCAGTAAGACGCGAGATAATACGTAGTAAGACGTGCTTTGTGATCCCAAATGTAGACCATCGATGAGTAGAAAGGGCCCATTAGGCGGAACGTGTAGAATTAATTGATGTGTTTCGATTAACTCCGATAGGCAGAGTGGAAGTTCAAAGGTTTAAAGGGTACTCCAGAGCCGAGGTAATTTAGGACGTGGGATCGACTGCAGGGATAGGAAAAGGGGGAGGGAAGCGAGACGTCGCAGTTTGGTAATTTATACGGACAGGTTTGAGTCAGATGAGTGAAAGTGTGTGAGACTGGATGAGTGTCTGCGGGAGCAATTGCGCTTAGGTTAATCAGTTCGACCCCCTAGCACCCTTCTATTATCCTCAGGGATGGACCATACCCGAGGGACCCAGAACAAACGCTTAACTGCCCCCCTGTGTTTTTTTTTTTGTGGCGGTGAAACCCAATGATGCAGTGCCTGTGTGTTCGCCAAAGACTGACTTGCCTCTAAATGGCCTTGCTAAACGCACTCCTCGCCGCTGGCGGCGGACGGCCGAGGTCAGAGTCCGCACAGAGCCGACCTGCACCGGGGCCAGCCACCCACAGAGCCCCGGACGACTGAGGAGAGAGGCCCCCCTACATCCCTATGAATACTTGTTTCTTTCCACATTTGACACAAACATTACTCAGTATTGGAGCAGGGCTCTCTCCCTACGAGTAACAATTTAACCCGCGACCTGGTGGGGGGGGGGCTATTTTTTGCCCCCCCCTCCAGACTTTTCGATATATCTCCAGAACCACTGCGCCGATCGTCACCAAACTTTCAGTACCCTCCCGGACATCAATTTTACACATTGTGACCAAACATTTTTCCAAAGGCTATGATAGGTTGGCCGGAAATGACGTCAGAGTGACGTCATGTTCTGCCGTTTTCGACCCAAAAAAGGGTTTCGCGGGAAGAGCTGTCAGGCCTATAGCTTTGCAAATACAGAAAAATGATACAGACATAAAAGCTGTAGAATGGACAGGGCTACAAAACTGCTATCTCGGATTTGTGAAATTTGTGGATTTTGACCCCCAAAAATCAGAAAATAGATTTTTTGAATATAATAGCCAAAAAATCCAAAAAGTTTTTTGAATTTCGAAAAAACCGGAATATATGTGATAGTCCTTACCGCCTTCTATCTACATACCAAATTTGAGATCGATACCTCTTTTTTTGGCCAAGTTATAGCGAACAAACTGTTCAAAATTGATGACGTCAAATTTTCAAACTCAATTTTCAGCAATTCTAGACCTCGTAGCGCAAAACAAAGACCACCATTAGACTCCCCGTGACGAGCTGCATCGAATCAATACCCATTTAATGCAAAAATATCAACTTTGAAATTTGACCTTTTTTGATCTGACCTTGGCCTGACCTCCACCAGAAAGTGACCTAAACCGTACCTGATGGTCTTATAACCAACACCATTGAGTTGGAAATGAAAAACTGGCCATAAAACATGCATCGCATAACCTTAGTAAAGTTGGGTTCATGTGGTGACCCTTGGTGACCTTTGGTGACCTGACCTGTGACCTGACCTGGTATGACCAGTGACCTCTAACAGCAACATATCTACTAGGCAACTGACGCCCTATCGCTGATTCCCGACAAAATGCGTTTTCCTCGGTGTTATAGCGCATTCCCTAGAAGACCCGTGAACGGTGAAACATTTCATCTTTGACCTGACCTGTGACGTCATCGGTGACCCCGAGGTCAATAAAATTTGGTTTCCCTCGACAAATTTGACAGGCCTTTCGAACGCCGTTTGAATTTTTCGGATCCGTCCAGTAGTTTCGGAGATACGAGGGGGGCAAAAAATAGCCCCCCCCCCCCACCAGGTCGCGTTATAAACAGACCCCACCAGGGCGCGGGTTAAGCCACTCGTGGCAATTGACAACGAAGACCTAAACAGGAATACGTTAACAAAAAGACGTATATTGAGGCACAGAGCAGCATATTTTAATAAATCCAACCGGTTTCAAAGACCTCTCGTCTTCGTCATCAGGGATTGAAATATACAGAAAGGAGAAAGGTTACATATTTAAGCGCTAAAGAGAATAGCTATAATCAATAAATATGCTGCTCTGTGCCTCAATATACGTCTTTTTGTTAATCTTTACCAGAGCAATGAACAGTAATATCAGGAATACGTTATTTTTAGACTAAAAAACTTAAAACGAGTCCATCTTTGTATATTAATGCCACTGTCGTCTGGAATACGTCTATTACGGAAACGGGTAGTATAAACCGGAATAGTGACTGATCAGACATGAGATATTTTGCAAACGAGGACAACATACCGAACACAATGCCGCAAAGGAACATAACACTGGATCTAAATTATGTCAACCTGAGGAAACTAAATAATAAATGCCAGAGCCTTTTCATATCACCGAATACTTCAATTAACTAGATGAACTTCTTTTCTTTCAACGAGCAAATGTATTATGCATTGTTTGGCGAATCGTAAACAAAACGCATACTCTTCACAGCCACGATGGCTAGGAACACATAGCGGCTTGTTTGTCTGCCCCTGAGACACTGAACGTACACCGATTTTCAGCTAAATCGAAGGACCCCGCCGTTTACCGTTAAAATGTTAGTTGGCCGTTAATTCGTTAACGGTGCAAAATACCGCCCCAAAGAGGTACATTTTCGGAATAAGCGCATCGAGGAGGCCCTGTACACCGATTTTCAGCCAAATCGACAGACCCCGTCGTTTCCCGTTAAAATGTTGATTGGCCGTTTACTCGTTAACGGTGCAAAATACCATTCCAAAGAGGTACATTTTCGGAATCAGCGCATCGAAGAGGCCCTGTATACCGATTTTCAGCTAAATCGAAAGACCCCGCCGTTTCCCATTAAAATGTTAATTGGTCGTTAACTCGTTAACGGTGCAAAATACCACCACAAAGAGGTACATTTTCGGAATCAGCGCATCGAGGAGGCCCTGTATACCGATTTTCAGCCAAATCGAAAGACGCCGCCGTTTCCCGTTAAAATGTTAATTGGTCGTTAACTCGTTAACGGTGCAAAATTCTACCTCAAAGAAGTACATTTTCGGAATCAGCGCATCAAACAGGCCCTGTATACCAATTTTTAGCTAAATCGAAAGACCCCGCCGTTTCCGGTTAAAATGTTAATTAGCCGTTAACTCGTTAACGGTGCAAAATACTGCCCCAAAGAGGTACATTTTCGGAACCAGCGCATCAAGGAGGCCCTGTATACCGATTTTCAGCTAAATCGAAAGACACCGCCGTTTCCCGTTAAAATGTTAATTGGTCATTAACTCGTTAACGGTGCAAAATACCACCCCAAAGAGGCATATTTTCGGAATCAGCGCATCGAGGAGGCCCTGGATACCGACTTTCAGCCAAATCAAAAGACCCCGAAATATGCTGCTGTGAGGCTGATATTCGTTGCTGCTGATTTGACAGACGTCGCCAAAACCTTGCATTTGTAACACAGGGGAGCACTGCCGCTTCAATCCTATTGGCCGTGGTGTCTAACGGTGGCGGCCATATTGCGCAGACCAAGAACCGGCCGCCGCCTGTGTTGAGGAATAGGGAATTCGGGACCTCGATTTACGTTTGCGGCCGCCGCATCCGTTACGTTCAAGTAACGTAGATACGGAACCCGGCATCTTACGCAGAATTGAGTGGGGAACACGATCGTATCTTCAGAATTCCTTAAATTCACTCGTTGTATATGTTGTTATTCAGCTGGGACATAATTAATGTGTAAAAACGTTGTTTTGACACCAGCTATATAGTTTTATTGGGAGCTTTCGAGAGCACTTCGGCTCCCTTCTTCAGCCAAGTCAAACAAACACTAAAATACAGTAATACAAAACATTAATATGTCGTTAGGTTCGAGGTCAAAATCGTAGGTATAGGTCAAGAAATGAGTGCGCCACATTTTAAGTACAATTGTCACATAGTTTCATTAATTTTTTGAAAATACACACATCACATAATCGACCAGCAACCTCTTTACAAAGAAACACCTAAAAGCACACATCCACACACCGCTAAGACTTAAATCACACGATACACCTCATTCATTGGCACCCCTGGTCTCGTGTTCATAAGAGTCGATTCGTTCGTTTTTGCTATATATATGCCCTCTTTTATCTTTCGTTTTCTCCAGTTCGTTTCATATGCCAGAATTTTGACCTCCTCCCATTTAATACTGTGCCCCGTCTCCAAAACATGTTTCGAGATACCCGAGTGGTTGTCATCCCCATTCCTGATCGCCCTCTTGTGTTCGCTTTCTCTCGTCTTTATGCTTCTCCCTGTCTCACCTATGTAAACTTTTTCACACATACACTCATATTGGTAGACTACGCCCGCATTAGATATTTTTTCTCGTTTGTCCTTTGGCTTTACTAACATACTCCTTAGGTTCCTCCCCAATCCAAATCTCCAATAAAACTAAGCTCCCAATAAAACTATATAGCTGGTGTCAAAACAACGTTTTTACACATTAAATTCACTCGCCAGACCTACATTTGCCCCCTGCCGAGGGGGTTGATTGAACCCACCTCGCTAATGCGCCGCTAATTTAACTAGAATTAAGCGGTAAAGTGGTCGTATGCGGCAAAGTATAATGCAGAGTGACTGGTAGGAACCCGCTGTAAAGGTCTCAGGTCAACCGGTGACCTCTGAGGTCAGGTCAAGTGATCTAAGGCAAGGGTTCGGTTTTTGGTAAATAACTTCGCCAAAAATGGCCGTAGAGCCGCGATTTTGGCATCATCGTGTTCAGCTAGCTCAGGCGCATCGAATGATATACTTTTTGTTCGGGTCAGGTCAACTTAGGGTGTTGACCTCAGGTCAAGGTCAGGTCAGCACCCCCAGGTCACGAAGTTGGTCGAAAGAGGTCATGTCGCATATCATTCGATTCGGCAGGTCTTTCTGAGTCCATTGGTGGCTTTCCCGACTCGCTAGCTCAATTTGATCGGGAGTTATTGAAGAAAAATTGTGACCCTCGTGACGTCACAAATGACGTCACGCAAGGGCAACACTGTAAATATGAAGCATAGAACCTTGCAAGGAGTGCATGAACTCATGATTCTATATGCTTGAGATAGTTTCAGATCATTCTCGGCGCCAAAATAGCAATTTTCATATTTCCCCATTGACTTATAAGGGTTTAACGTATTAGTTCCTTATATCTGAGGATTTTTTAGGATTTCATCTTGTTCTCCACTCAATTCTGCGTAAGATGCTGGGTTCCGTGTCCACATAGCTTGAACGTAACGGATGCAGCGACCGCAAACGTAAATCGAGGTCCCGAATTCCCTATTCCCCAACACAGGCGGCGGCCGCTTTCTGGTCTGCGCAACATGGCGGCACCGTTGGACACCATCTGGCGGCCGATGCGCATTCCACATATATCGGGGTTACATGAGCACAGTAAATACGTATTTAGCCGCTAATTCGAATTAGGAACGCATTACCGACTCATGTAGCCACCTGCTAGTACGAATCGGCGATCCGATCCGCGGTTACATGAGCAAAGCAAATGCGTATCACGATCGGATTCACCGCTAATGCGAATCAGGAGCGTACTACCGACTCATGTATCCACCTGCTAATACGAATCGGCGGTCCGAACAAAATCCGCTGAGAAACAGGCTTAGGAGCGAATAGGACCAAGATACGTATTACAGGAACTATTTCTTCCCAAAAAGAAACATTAAAATGCAAAATTATAGGTACCTTTTTCATTTTCTTCTTTTGAAATAATTATTAAAAAATTATGTCGGTATTTTGTCAAGTTTTCAAAAATAAATATCGTGAAAACCAAAAGTAAAAATCTAAGTACTTTCAGTTGAAACATTTTTCTGACAGCACTACAGACGAATCAAGAGAGGAAAGTGCCCAATGAGTCAAAGCAAGACAACTTTATGTTCAACTTTTTTTTGTTAAGTTAATTGAGAATGATCTGAGCAGATTAAATGCAAAAAAGACATAAGATAATAAATTTTTAATTCAGTCACCTCTATTGCTACGGAAATGCGCCACATTTGTATGCTATTCCGTTTGTAATGCGCATCGGGCCGAGAGCCAAACTAGATCCGTTTGACGTCACTAAAACGAATTTGCTCATGTAGTCGGTGCCTTGAATAAGTTCTAGGGGAGCTGATGCGAATTAGCGTAGTACGTATTTGGAACGGATCGCTCATGTAGCCGATTTGTACGACTCGGACCGGAACTGGACGTATTTCACAAGAACTATTCTTTGCTGAATGGAAGCGTCAAAATGCAAAATAATAAGCATTTTTTATTGAATGCTTCGTAGAAAATAGCAAAAAAAAAATTGTTGATATTTTTGTTAAGTCTTTGAAGGTGAATTCGGTAAATAGCAAAAATAAAATGAATGAAATATTTTGATGGATAAATTTATTATGACCACCCTGCTGTCGCTGCATGGCTAATCAGTGCTCAGTGATTTAAAACACGAAAACTTTGTTTTCAGTTTTTGATTTCATGTTTATTTTTAATGTTTTTGAGCATATCAAATGATGTTATATCGTGCAATAATAAAAATTTAGTTCGGTCGTCCCTGTAAATGCCGCAACTGCGCCATGACTGTACGCTAATCCTATTCCGTTTGTGATGCGAATTACCGGCCGTCGAGGAGTCAGCCCGGGTGAGCCAAACAAGATCCGTTTGACGTAGATAAAACGAATTAGTCTCATGTAACCGGTGCCGTAGATACGTTTGTGGGGAGCTGATGCGCATTAGCGTAGTGCGTATTTGGAACGGATCGCTCATGTAACCCCGGTAATTATATACCGGGGTTACATGAGCACAGTAAATACGTATTTAGCCGCTAATTCGAATTAGGAACGCATTACCGACTCATGTAGCCACCTGCTAGTACGAATCGGCGATCCGATCCGCGGTTACATGAGCAAAGCAAATACGTATCACAATCGGATTCACCGCTAATGCGAATCAGGAGCGTACTACCGACTCATGTATCCACCTGCTAATACGAATCGGCCGTCCGAACAAAATCCGCTGAGAAACAGGCTTAGGAGCGAATAGGACCAAGATACGTATTACAGGAACTATTTCTTCCCAAAAAGAAACATTAAAATGCAAAATTATAGGTACCTTTTTCATTTTCTTCTTTTGAAATAATTATTAAAAAATTATGTCGGTATTTTGTCAAGTTTTCAAAAATAAATATCGTGAAAACCAAAAAGTAAAAATCTAAGTACTTTCAGTTGAAACATTTTTCTGACAGCACTACAGACGAATCAAGAGAGGCAAGTGCCCAATGAGTCAAAGCAAGACAACTTTATGTTCAACTTTTTTTTGTTAAGTTAATTGAGAATGATTTGAGCAGATTAAATGCAAAAAAGACATAAGATAATAAATTTTTAATTCAGTCACCTCTATTGCTACGGAAGTGCGCCACATTTGTATGCTATTCCGTTTGTAATGCGCATCGGGCCGAGAGCCAAACTAGATCCGTTTGACGTCACTAAAACGAATTTGCTCATGTAGTCGGTGCCGTGAGTTCTAGGGGAGCTGATGCGAATTAGCGTAGTACGTATTTGGAACGGATCGCTCATGTAGCCGATTTGTACGACTCTGACCGGAACTGGACGTATTTCACAAGAACTATTCTTTGCTGAATGGAAGCGTCAAAATGTAAAATAATAAGCATTTTTTATTGAATGCTTCGTAGAAAATAGCAAAACAAAAATTGTTGATATTTTTGTTTAGTCTTTGAAGGTGAATTCGGGAAATAGCAAAATAAAATGAATGAAATATTCACTAGAAATATTTTGATGGATAAATTTATTCTGACCACCCTGCTGTCGCTGCATGGCTAATCAGTGCTCAGTGATTTAAAACACGAAAACTTTGTTTTCAATTTTTGATTTCATGTTTATTTTTAATGTTTTTGAGCATATCAAATGATGTTATATCGTGCAATAATAAAAATTTAGTTCGGTCGTCCCTGTAAATGCCGCAACTGCGCCATGACTGTACGCTAATCCTATTCCGTTTGTGATGCGAATTACCGGCCGTCGAGGAGTCAGCCCGGGTGAGCCAAACAAGATCCGTTTGACGTAGATAAAACGAATTAGTCTCATGTAACCGGTGCCGTAGATACGTTTGTGGGGAGCTGATGCGCATTAGCGTAGTGCGTATTTGGAACGGATCGCTCATGTAACCCCGGTAATAGAGTTCAGTGATTTGTAACTATCAGATGCGTCATGCTGGCTTACATGTGACTAGTACCGGGGTTACATGAGCGATCCGTTCCAAATACGCACTACGCTAATGCGCATCAGCTCCCCACAAACGTATCTACGGCACCGGTTACATGAGACTAATTCGTTTTATCTACGTCAAACGGATCTTGTTTGGCTCACCCGGGCTGACTCCTCGACGGCCGGTAATTCGCATTACAAACGGAATAGGATTAGCGTACAGTCATGGCGCAGTTGCGGCATTTACCGGGACGACTGAACTAAATTTGAAATACTTTTATCATTTGATAGGCTCAAAAACATTTAAAATTAACATAAAATCAAAAAATGAAAACAAAGTTTTCTTGTTTTAAGTCAGTGGGCACTGATTCGCCATGCAGCGACAGCAGGGTGGTCAGAAAAAATTATCTATCAAAATATTTCATTCATTTTATTTCACATGCAAAGACTAAACCAAAATACCAACATTTTTTTTGCTATTTTCTACGAGGCAGCCAATAAAAAAATGCTTAGTATTTTGCATTTTGACGCTTCCAGTCAGCAAAGAATAGTTCTTGTGAAATACGGCCCGAATCGTGTGCCTCAGGCCTGGTGGTTACATGAGCGATCCGTTCCCAAATACGCACTACACTAATTCGCATCAGCTCCCGAAGAACGCATTCGGTGCACCGACTACATGAGCAAATTCGTATCAGTGACGTCAAACGGATCTAGTTTGGCTCTCGGCCCGATGCGCATTACAAACGAAATAGCATACAAATGTGGCGCACTTCCGTAGCAATAGAGGTGATTGAATTAAAAACTTAATATCTTATGTCTTTTTTGCATTTAATCTGCTCAAAACATTCCCAATTAACTTAACAAAAAAAAGTTAAACATAAAGTTGTCTTGCTTTGACTCATTGAGCACTTGCCTCTCTTGATTCGTCTGTAGTGCTGTCAGAAAAATGTTTCAACTGAAAGTACTTTGATATTTTCTTTTTGGTTTGCACTATATTTATTGACAAAATACCGACATATTTTTTAAATAATTATTTCAAAAGAAGCAAATGAAAAAAATACTTATTATTTTGCATTTTAATGTTTCTTTTTGGAAAGAAATAGTTCCTGTAATACGTATCTTGGTCCTATTCGCTTCTAAGCCTCTTTCTCAGCGGATTTTGTTTGGACCGCCGATTCGTATTAGCAGGTGGATACATGAGTCGGTAGTACGCTCCTGATTCGCATTAGCGGTGAATCCGATCGTGATACGTATTTGCTTTGCTCATGTAACCGCGGATCGGATCGCCAATTCGTACTAGCAGGTGGCTACATGAGTCGGTAATGCGTTCCTAATTCGAATTAGCGGCTAAATACGTATTTACTGTGCTCATGTAACCCCGATATAGGTTTGCATCGTTTGCATTCTGTTCGCGAACCTGTCAGTAAGATTATCAGCACTAATTATCGCACAGGATTGGTTTTTACTTTTATGGTCGTCAACGTTGATTTCAAGTGTCGTCATTTAAACGGTCGTCAAGTTAGATGTAAGTGAATCCTAATCTATAATCTAAGATTCGGAATCAGGTGAGCCCCTACGATTTTGACCAAACTTGGTCAGTAGATAGTACGTAACGTCCTGATTACGATGCACCCAAAATCTAAGCTCGGCCCGCCATATTTACGAAGTTACGGATGTTTGAATTTCAAGGTCATTCGGGAGAGCCCCTACGATTTCCGTCAAAATTTGTGTACGGACACTCTAGATGCTCCTCATTACGAATATCACAAAATTTAAGCTCGGCCCGCCATATTTACGAAGTTACGGAGGTTTGAATTTCAAGGTCATTTGGGTGAGCCCCTGCGATTTCCGTCAAAATTGGTATTACGGACATATTACATCCTCCTCATTACAAATATCATAAAAGTTAAGCTCGGCCCGCCATATTTTTTAAGTTACGGAGTCACAAAGTTACGGAATTTCAAGGTCATTCGGAGAGCCCCTCCGATTTTCGTCAAAATTTGTATGCGGACACATTACATGCTCCTCATTACGAATATCGTAAAAGCTAAGGTCGGCCCGCACTATTTCAAAAGTTAGCGATGTTTGAAACTCACTGAAATTCAAACATCTCTAACTTTTGAAATAGTGCGGGCCGAGCTTAGCGTTTACGATATTCGTAATGAGGAGCATGTAATGTGTCCGCATACAAATTTTGACGAAAATCGGAGGGGCTCTCCGAATGACCTTGAAATTCCGTAACTTTGTGACTCCGTAACTTGAAAAATATGGCGGGCCAAGCTTAACTTTTATGATATTTGTAATGAGGAGGATGTAATATGTCCGTATACCAATTTTGACGGAAATCGCAGGGGCTCACCCAAATGACCTTGAAATTCAAACCTCCCTAACTTCGTAAATATGGCGGGCCGAGCTTAAATTTTGTGATATTCGTAATGAGGAGCATCTAGAGTGTCCGTACACAAGTTTTGACGGAAATCGTAGGGGCTCTCCCAAATGACCTTGAAATTCAAACATCCGTAACTTCGTAAATATGGCGGGCCGAGCTTAGATTTTGGGTGCATCGTAATCACGACGTTACGTACTATCTACTGACCAAGTTTGGTCAAAATCGTAGGGGCTCACCTGATTCCGAATCTTAGATTATAGATTAGGATTCACTTACATCTAACTTGACGACCGTGTCATTTAAGCCAAATATTCGTGCTGATTGGTGGTATTGTGCCAACTGACAAAATTGCGAACAGAGTGATATTTCACTTAAGAAATGTATTTGATATTATGATTATGGTGATTGAATGCTACATAGGGTGGAGGCTTAGGTTAGGTTAATTTATTTCTGAAGCTTACTGTTTTGTGTCAAACTTTTCATCTATGCTTATCTCTTTGATAAGCACAGCCCACAGGTATGAAATATTTAGTGAGAAAACCCAAAAGTACAGTGGCGGATCAGGATCCAGGGGGGGGGGGCAAAATGGGCATTTGCCCCTCCCAAACGGCATAATTTTAATATTACGCCTATGGACGAGGCATGGAAAGAATCGATAAATTGTTATGGTTTGCCCCCCCCCCCCCAAACTCTGAGCTGGATTCGCCAATGCAAAAGTATGATGAATGTTATGATTTTTTTTGCTTCACACTTTCATGTTACATGTTAAGATTTTTTGGAACACTTTCAATATGATTCACTTAGTATGCTTAAGAAGTGTGAAGTGATTGACTTTCATATCATGCTCTGCTCACTGTCTCAGCGGAATAATATGTTCTTAACAGAGCACTTTCAATGTTTTTAGCATCTGGAATTCAAAAAGATGTCCTAATTCATTGATATCTTCACTTTCTTGATATATCTCAATTATCTGCTTCTGTAGGGATACATATTTTGTTCATTTTCATGTGTTTCAGGCTAATTCTTAATTTTCCAATGTTGGGGTTGTAGTTTTGCCATTGGGGTTGTACTTTTAAAAATTGGGGTTGTAGCTACAACCGCCACGGTATATAAAGTTCCGCATGTGATAATTAGCTTATGTTTGGGACTAATTTCCACGCTTAATTAACATTTTAATGTTATTTTAATTAATTCATGTTAATCTTTGACGCATTCTCTTTCTATTGATACCATCCCCGCCGGTCTGAGAAGTACTGCCTTGCTGCGTAAGGGCCGATAAAAGATCACGCTTTTAGGGGTATCTCTTCAACATGGGGCAGGAGCAATAAATAGAGTGCTCTTATTTTAGCTTATTTCCCTGGTATGTTGTCGTACTGCGCTGTGGGTAGCGCGTGGCTGGACGGACGGTCTGTGACAATCTATTGATCTGTGGCTGATCTATTAGAGTGTCCGTCCGAGAGCCGTACGACGGCTGACAGAGCCTGGGGTCGCGAACTGGTGTGGTAACCGTTACGCCCACCTGGGACGCCCGAGTCGGTACGGCACTTGCGGTGTCGTAACCGGATCGGCGGGAACCAGCAGAACGCTGTTGGACCGGCGGTGAAAGTCGGAACCGAGCACTCGCCCACCAGTGGGGCGTCTGGTCGAGCAGGTCTACCCGCTAAGGCAGCCTGAGCACGAACCAGTGGCAGGGTCCGATCAATGACCGAGGTCCGACCAGGGTGTCAGCGCAATGGCCAGTCAGAGGCGTCTTTAAGGGCGCAGAAGCCCACCTCGGTCGACTGTGGCCGGTGCAACCTAGTCAGGTCGTTTGTGTGAATCTCCGTGTTCTTCCCTCGCCTCAGAGTAGCCGCTCTTCTCCAAATGCCCGAGCCGTTTTCTATGTGTATTTGTCTTGTAGCGAACAGCAGAGTCGAGAAACGAATTGACAATGTCGCCGAAAACCGCGGTCACATGCTGGCCGTCCCTAGTACTACCAATATGCCCGCAGGCGCGGCGAGAGACAAGCTTAACGTATGAGTCACCGTCCGGCTGCCGGGAGAGCCCCTACCGCGACCTTTGTTCACAGTCATGACGTCAACACAATGGGCTCCTAAACGTACGGGCAGCGGCCGCCTCAGGGGTGCCGCCGTGACCTTTGCACGACACGTTCTATAGCGTATGGCACAGCGGTTACTAGGAAGGTTGAGGCCAGCGGCAACTTGCCGCGCAATTGACAACAGGTAACAGATTGATTAATAAAGCGGTGACAATATAAATGAAAATGACAACATGAAATGACAAATCGCATAGATGACAAATCGCATAGATGATCCCTACAGTACCCCCTCGCCAGACATGTCGCGGACAAAAGTGACATGGCGATATCTTACCGGAGGTCGTATGACGCGGCCGGAGCGGGTCGACCGTAGTATTGGCTGAGGCTGCAATGGTGCAGCGTCAGCCCGAGCGACGGCTGCAGGGCGAGTTGGTGCGTCACCGTAGATCAGAAGCTCCGGGCCGCTGGGCTCATTGCTGAGCGGTGGCGCGGCCGGCGGGCCGCTGGACTGAGTACCGTGCGGCTGCACAGTCGGCAGGTCAGACTGTCGATGACCGGATTCGTCTGGCGTCTCCAGGAAGGCGGCCTTACACCGGTCGATGCTGATGACCTCCTTTTTCTGTCGACGGTCGATGGTGATGGTTTTGGTGGTCCTTTCGGTAACCGGGAACGGTCCGTCGTATGGAGCGTCCAGCGGGTAGCGGTGACAGTCCCTGCGCACGAAGACGTGTGTCGCCGTCTGGAGTGCCGTCGGGACGTACGTAGCGCGCTGGACCGGACGTGGGAGTGTCGGCCGCACCTGAGACATTGCGCGCTTCAGGTCTTGTACGAAACCGGCCGGTGATGCTGCTGAGGCTTGGCTGCTGATGAAGAACTCGCCGGGAAGCCGCAGTGAGGAGCCGTACACCAGCTCGGCTGACGTCGCCTGCAGGTCCGCCTTGATGGTGGAGCGTATGCCCAGGAGCACCAGCGGCAGCACGTCCGTCCATGACGTAGCCTGGTGTGCACGGAGGCTGGCCTTCAGCTGGCGATGCAGGCGTTCCACCATACCGTTGCAGGCCGGGTGGTAGGACGTCGTCCGAGTTCGCTGGCAGCCCAGGAATCGCTGTAGCTCCGACCAGAGGGCCGACTCGAACTGGGCGCCTCGGTCCGTCGTGATGATGGACGGAACGCCGAATCGGGCGACCCAGTGCTCGAGGAAGGCGCGGGCGACCGTGGTGGTGCGGATGTCCGGCAGAGGGATGACTTCTGGCCACCGAGTGAACCGGTCGACGCACGTCAGGAGGTACGAGTGCCCTCTTGAAGGCGGCATCGGGCCGACGAGGTCCACGTGGACGTGGTCGAAGCGTTGCCGAGGTGGCTGGAAGGTGCCGACGTCAGACTTGGTGTGCCGGCCGATTTTGCAGCGCTGACAGGCGAGGCAGGTTCGGGTCCAGCGGCGCACGTCGCGATCCATACCGGGCCAGACGAACCGCTTAGAGACGAGCTTGACGGTGGCCTCGACGCCAGGGTGCGACAGGTCGTGCAGAGCCTTGGCGAAGGGCCGGCGCAGAGCCACTGGGAGGACCGGCCGAGGCGATCCGGTGGACTCGTCGCAGAGCAGACGGAGTCCATCGCCGACCGGGATGTGGCGCAGGCGCAGTGAGGTGTCTGAGGCCTCGAGGTCTTCCAGCGAGCCGTCTTCGGACTGGGCCTTGGCGATGGCAGTGAAGTCGGCGAGCGGGGGTCGCGGCTGGGCCACCATCGAGACCGTGCGTGACAGCGTGTCGGCGACCACGTTGTCCTTGCCAGGCACATGGCGGATGTCAGACACGAACTGGCCGATGTAGTCCAGGTGGCGGACCTCTCGTGGCGAGTAGCGGTCGGACGAGGAGCCGATGGCCGTTACCAGTGGTCGGTGGTCTGTGAAAATGATTGCTGACCGTCCTTCGATGGCGTGCTTGAAGTGCCGGACGGCCAGGTAGATAGCGAGCAGCTCGCGCCCGAACGTGCTGTATTTCTTCTCCGCAGGTTGGAGCGTTTTCGAGAAGAAAGCGAGGGGCTGCCACTCGCCGGCGACGTGCTGCTGGAGGACGGCGCCCACTCCGCAGTCCGAGGCGTCGACGAAGAGGGCGAGCGGCGCGTCCGGGACTTGGTGTGCGAGATGTGTCGCCGTGGCCAGGGCGTCCTTGACGTTCTTGAAACGCTGCCGCGCCGAGTCTGTCCACGTGACAGGCGCTCTCGAGCGTTTTGCCTTGTGGGTGATTAAGGCGTGCAGAGGCTGCAGGAGCTCGGCTGCCTGGGGAATGAAGCGGTGGTAGTAGGCTACCATCCCCAGGAACCTCCGTAGCTGGGACTGAGTGGTCGGTTCTGGGAAGTCTTTGATGGCCTCGACTCGTCCAGGCAGCGGGCGGACGCCGTCGGCGTCTACCGAGTGGCCGAGGAACACCACCTGCTCCTGTCCCAGGACGCACTTGTGCCTGTTGACGACGACGCCGTAGGTGTTGAGGCGCTGAAGCACTTGGTCCAGGAGCTGCAGGTGGTGTTCGGCAGTCGGGCTGGCCAGCAGAATGTCGTCCAGGTAGACGAAGCAGCCCGGTATGCCGCGGAGGACCTCATCCATGAAACGCTGGAAGGTCTGTCCGGCGTTTCTGAGGCCGAACGGCATCCGAACGCATTCGTAGAGGCCGAACGGTGTCGTGATGGCTGTCTTGGGGACGTCGGCAGGTTCCACCGGGATCTGGTGGTAAGCCTTCACCAAGTCAATGGTGCTGAAGACGGTGCACCCATGCAGGTCGGCTGAAAAGTCCCGCAGGTACGGCAGCGGGTAGCGGTCTGGTACGGTGCGGGCGTTCAGCGCTCTGTAGTCGCCGCAAGGACGCCACTCGCCGGGTCTCTTCTTTGGCACCATGTGGAGTGGAGTTGCCCAGCTGCTGCTCGACGGTCGAATGGTGCCTTGCTGGAGCATCTTGTTGAACTCGGCACGTGCGATTTGAAGGCGCTCCAGCGGAAGGCGTCGTGGCCGCTGGTACACCGGTGGACCCTTGGTGACGATGTGGTGCGTCACGTTGTGCTTCACCGGTGTTGGTCCAGGTTTTGGTGAGGTCACATCCGGGTACCGGGCGAGGACAGCTGCGAAGCGAGCAGCAGCCTGCTCCCGGACGAGACGCACTCCGATGGAGCACAGCCGTGACCGCTCGGCGCTGGCGCAGACGGTGCCGTCCCGCAAGAGACGCTGGTTGGCAACGTCCACGACGAGGTGATGTGCGGCCAGGAAGTCGGTGCCCAAGATGGGTGTGGTGACGTCGGTGACGAAGAATCGATGTTTTAGGCGGTGCTGCTGACTCAAGGTGACGTCCAGCAGGCAGGTGCCGTGCACCGCGATCGGTGAGCCGTTTGCCGCGACGAGATGCTGGCCGACAGGAGCAGGGGTCAGCGTAGACCCGTTGGGCAGGCAGCGGCGAGGCAGCACGCTGACCTGCGCCCCGGTGTCGACTAGAAATTGCCGGTCCGTCTCCGTGTCCCTCACGAAGAGGAGTGGCGCGGCAGGAGGGGCGCCCGTGCTTTGCGCCATCAGCACGGGGCGCCTCAGTTTTCCGAGGCGATCCAGGAGCACGGCAACTTGCATCGGCGCGCTTGGGCGCCGAATCGCTGGTGGTACCAACACAGCGTGTCGTCGTGCGGCGGCGTTGAAGGACGAGCCGGTGACGAGCGGCGTGACTGGCGAGACGCCTGGCGCGGCCGGGAACGGCTGCGGTCGCGTCGCACGGCGTCCTCGAGTCGTCGGTTGCTGGCCTCCAGGCGCTCCATCTTAGCGACCAGGGAGGCGATGACGGTGTCCAGCGCAGGGGTTGCAGCTGGCGCTGGGGCTGTCAGCGATGGGCGGTGCCGGCTGTGTGTACGGCTGTGCCGCGATCGCTGATAGCCGTGGGTCGGGTCCGCTAGCTTCCAGGTACCGGTCGGCCGCTTCTGCCAGTGCGTCAAGCGTGCTGTCGGCTGGCAGGAGGGCGAGGGCAGCACGGACGGGCTGCGGTAGCCGTTGTTGGAATAGGGTACGGAAGAGCTCCGTATCAACCGGGGCGTCCCCGGCTGCGGCTAGCTCGTTGCGCATTGAGCGCAACAGCGCCGTCGGCTTCTGATCACCGAGCTGCTGGCGGCCGAGCAGGGCTTGTAGTCGGTCGGCGCGTGACTGTGCCAGGCGGGCTTGGAGCGCTGCACACAGCACGTCAAAAGACCGGGATGACCGGATGACGTCCTTGACCTGGACGGCGATGTTGGCGGGAAGGTTTGCAACGAGGAGCTTAAACCTCAGCTCGTCGGAGTCGACCCCGCTGACGTCGAAAGCACACTGCACCTGCAGTAGCCACAGGTCGGGCTCTTCCGGAGAGTATGGTGGTAGCCGGAAGCTAGCCATGGGCCGATGAGTTGACTCGGAGGCTGAAGCTGGAACGCTGGCTGGGTCTTGAGCTGCGGCGCCGGACTGTGCGCTGTCCGCCGGCATGACGAGAGGCTAAGGTCGAACAACGGAAATCACGTCGGGGTCACCAATTGTCGTACTGCGCTGTGGGTAGCGCGTGGCTGGACGGACGGTCTGTGACAATCTATTGATCTGTGGCTGATCTATTAGAGTGTCCGTCCGAGAGCCGTACGACGGCTGACAGAGCCTGGGGTCGCGAACTGGTGTGGTAACCGTTACGCCCACCTGGGACGCCCGAGTCGGTACGGCACTTGCGGTGTCGTAACCGGATCGGCGGGAACCAGCAGAACGCTGTTGGACCGGCGGTGAAAGTCGGAACCGAGCACTCGCCCACCAGTGGGGCGTCTGGTCGAGCAGGTCTACCCGCTAAGGCAGCCTGAGCACGAACCAGTGGCAGGGTCCGATCAATGACCGAGGTCCGACCAGGGTGTCAGCGCAATGGCCAGTCAGAGGCGTCTTTAACCCGCGCGGGGCTGGGGTCTCCAGCCGAACGCGCGGGGCTGGGGGGGGGGGTAAATTTTACCCCCCCTGTTATCTCCCGAACTAATGGTCCGATTTGGAAAATTCAAACGCCAATCGAAAGCTCTCATCACGAACTACTAAAAACATGTACTTAATTTAAAGTTTGAGGTCAAGGTCAAGGTCAGGTCAAGGGTACAAATTGCAAGTTTCTACAGTATCGGCCTTGCACCGTAGTTGCCGAAGAATGGAGTCATGGACTGAGACTGATCGCCCAAAACGTGTTCTTAGGCTACCAAGACAATATTCGTTGCATACAATATCATTCAGAGGTCAAGGTCAAGGTCAGGTCAGGTCAGGTCAGGTCACCAAAAAACAAAATATAGAAAAGGGCATGTGCGACACATGTTTTATGGGTCATTTTACTCATAGAATTCAATAGGCACACTCAATAAGTGATATGGACCACCTCTGGATGAATTTCAGGTCGAGGTCAGGTCAAGGTCAGGTCAAGTGAGGTCAAATTTTGAAGTTGGTTGTTAAGGCTTAAAAAGGTGTCTATCTGATGCAGTTTTTCACGGCGAATCGAATGGTGCTATTTTAATTTCCGTACGAGGTCTAGAACTTCCAAAAAAGTCATTTTTCAAAAATTTTGTGTGTCGTGACGTCATAAAATTTTGAATAACTCCCACATTTTTGAACCGATTCTTCTAAAATTTGGTATGTAGGTGCACATAGACCACTTCTCTGACATATATTCCGGTTTTTTCGATAGACTCAAAATTTTGGATTTTATAATGATTTTCCCAAAAAAGTCAGTTTTTTGAAAAAATTTAGGCCAAAATCCAAAATTTTCAAAAAACCGAGATAGCCATTTGATAGACAAAGTAAAATTACGTATAACCTTTTTTGTTACGTCTTGATTCCTTTAAAAATGAAGATGTTAGCGGCGTTTGAACTTTTGCCGTTTTTGAGGCGAAAATGGCGAACATGACGTCACTAAAACGTCAATTTCTCAAAAATTTTCCGACGGATTTCGCTCAAATTTTCAGGGAACGTGTCAAATTGATGTAAGAAAAGGTACTGAAAGTTTGGTGGCGCTGCGCGCCGCCGTTTTTGAGATATCGCAAAAATTCGCGAGGGGGGGTAAAATTTACCCCCCCCCCCAGCCCCGCGCGGGTTAAGGGCGCAGAAGCCCACCTCGGTCGACTGTGGCCGGTGCAACCTAGTCAGGTCGTTTGTGTGAATCTCCGTGTTCTTCCCTCGCCTCAGAGTAGCCGCTTTTCTCCAAATGCCCGAGCCGTTTTCTATGTGTATTTGTCTTGTAGCGAACAGCAGAGTCGAGAAACGAATTGACAATGTCGCCGAAAACCGCGG
Source organism: Amphibalanus amphitrite (assembly GCF_019059575.1). Taxonomy (NCBI): domain Eukaryota; kingdom Metazoa; phylum Arthropoda; class Thecostraca; order Balanomorpha; family Balanidae; genus Amphibalanus; species Amphibalanus amphitrite. The sequence continues at coordinate 93,720 of NW_024882784.1, read as the reverse complement.
TCACATGCTGGCCGTCCCTAGTACTACCAATATGCCCGCAGGCGCGGCGAGAGACAAGCTTAACGTATGAGTCACCGTCCGGCTGCCGGGAGAGCCCCTACCGCGACCTTTGTTCACAGTCATGACGTCAACACAATGGGCTCCTAAACGTACGGGCAGCGGCCGCCTCAGGGGTGCCGCCGTGACCTTTGCACGACACGTTCTATAGCGTATGGCACAGCGGTTACTAGGAAGGTTGAGGCCAGCAAGCGATATGTGGAACGACATGGAAACGAACCCGAATGCCTATGCAGTTAGAATCTAATCCTAGATATATCGTTAATTACAGCACTCATGTGAATATTTTGCCAGTCCCAAGTCTGAACGATGTGTCAACGTCAATGGTTTTGCAGTTGAAATGAAAGTCATCGGGATTACGTCCCAGTGCATTTTGCCGGTTGCCCTAATAGGAGTCTAGGACCGAAGAATGCCTTCAAAGGCGGAAAGGGAATTATGCAAATGGTGGCATAAATTTGGTAGCACTTATTGGAACGTACATGGCGCACCTGCTGCGTAATTAGCGCAGTACTTTATTCTGTGTTTTTGTGGTCCTATTGATTGATAGTAAAGAATAGAGTTCCAATAATTTTCGGTATTTACTATAAAAGCAGAGCTTTCTCCCCTGGGTTACACCGTTCCGTGCTTCTATCCTCAGGATACTGAAATCCTTCTCCTCCACGCCACAACCCCCCTCCGGGCTGGACAGGCAACTTTATCTCATGCGGGCTGCTCCCTTGGAGCGGCACCGCTGCTCCTGAAGGAGCGCACCCCGTAGCCGGGTGCAGTGAGTGCCTTGGGGCTGGGTGGCCTGTCCTCTGGACGGGCTCAGCCCCGGCGACTCACTAGGGTGCCTGCCCAGACCAATGTCTCCCCCTAATTCCTATCATCCTTCCGGCTCTGCAATGGTCTTGTCGACCGAAAGGGCCTAACCCAACAAAACAAAAAAAAAAAAACCCTGGGTTGGGGTGATGTATCTCAGAGAAACTGATTTGAGTAAGTGGTTTAAATAATGCCTATTTCAAGTTGCGTTGTGTCAGTGTTGGTATATTATTGGCTTGTGCCTATGCGGGGTTCTTGCCTCTTGGTCTGAATCTCACACTGAAGAAGCATAAACTGAGTTATTTTGAAGTTTTAACTGGATTTGCCTCTTTTATCTTTTTACTGGCATTTTCACACTGGCCTCAAGATAGATGATTGCAAATACATCACTTGTTTAATATGTGACAATCAGTGGCAAGAACGCATGGGTGCAGTTTCATATAATTTTAATGAGAATGCATGTACGGGTAGTGGGTACCTTAGGTATTAGGTATTCATTCCAACAATCACTTTCGAATTCTTGGATTTTTGTACTATTTATTTGACAAAATGCAATTTATTGTATTTATTCACATTAAATCCCAGTAAACATGCCGACGTCGGCCCGACGTCGGGCCGAGGCTCGGCCCGATGTCGGCCCAACGTCGGTTCAACCTCGGCCCGACATCGGCTGGACGTCGGATATGCCCGCATGTTCCGACGTCCAGCCGAAGTCCAGCCGACGTCGAGCCGACGTCGGGCCGAGGTCGTTTGCCGAGGTTGACGAGATCGTTCGTCGTTGGACCGACGGGGCCGACGTCGGCATGTTTATTGGGACAACGCGCCAAAAATATCAACCGGCGGCGGGATTCGAGCCACCCAGTCGCCGACGTCGGCATGTTTACGCCAAAAGCATCAGCCGGCGACGGGATTCGAACCCCGTGTCATTTGAACGGGAGGCTATTGCGCTAACCACTACACCACGCAGGCAGATATGGAATTTAGTTTGTTTTGTTGGGTTATGCCCTTTTGGTCTGACAAGACCATTTCAGAGCCGGAAGGATGATAGCATGGAGACATTGGTCTTCTTGGCGAGCACCCTGGGTCCAGTTCATATAGAGTCCCTGGTCCCATTGCTGTTACGTGACACTTATTGGAAAGGGCGACCCCACAATGGATTCATATAGCCACTCTTACACACCTGCACCAACGTTTCCCAAAGTGTCCCTTTGATAAGTGGCACTTTGGCAATTAGTGACACTTGCCGACTGGCCTTTCTATAGGGCTTTCCCCTATGAACTGGGCCCGGCCCTGGTGAGTTACCGGGGCTGAGCCTGACCAAAGGATAGGCCGAGCAGCCCCCAAGCACTCACCGCACCCGGCTACGGGCGAGCTCGGCTTACGGGCAATCCCAAATGGGATAAAGTTTCCCGTCCAGTCCGGATCAGGGGGTTGCGGCGTGGAGGAAGATTTGAGTTTCCTGAGGATATTTTGAATACAGAAGCTCTTTATGAAACATGAAACATGTATTTTATATTATTTTAACGGTAGAAACAGCGGCCGATGTCGGTCCGACGTCGCCCCGACGTCGGCCCGACGTCGGCTGGACCTCAGCAATTGATCTCGGTCCAACGTCGGCCCGACGTCGGCTGGACCTCGGCTGGACGTCGGTACATGCGGGCATATCCGACATCCAGCCGACGTCGTGCCGAGGTTGGACCGACGTCGGGCCGACGTCGGCATGCCGATGCCGAGTTGCCGACGTCACCCCGACGTCGGCCGACGTCGGGCCGACGTCGGCATGTTTACTGGGATGGTATTAATTTTTTTCTTTCCTCTGCGTACATTGTACAAGACTAACGATTCTACTTTCAATTGTGATAAGTTTAAGCAGTGTTTACTTACGGTAATTGGGGTCAATAATTCTTATGGCTAACATGAAGCTTTAACTCAACTCCTATTGTGCGTCAAAGGTTTTGATAGGTACCTTCCGTTCATCCGATATAACTTGGAATATTTCCAATATGCTCATTGCTCTTAAATATCATATTGCTGAGAACGTCCTTGCTTCCTGCATTCTTCCCTGAGGTGTTGGTTAGCTGAGCATCTGATTTTGACTCAGAGGGTGACTAGTCTGGGTCATCGCTTACCCAGTGATTGGCGCATGAACCATGACTCAGACATCAGGGTCAAATTTTTCAGTTTAGAGGTGCGTAGTCCTGCAATTAGCATGCCGTATGGTGGCAACTCACAGAGGGTCGTTGCCTGACACTTAGGGGTACCAGTTCTCTCTTCTCACTATCAAGTGCTGGTGGAAGCAGTTTACTGAGACAGGGGGTGTCACAGGAAGACCCCAATCAGGGTGGGCCTTCTGCATTTGAACTGTCACCATGATCGTCATGGAGAAAGCACCTGGAAGTTGCAAACACTGTGCGAAAAAGCTGTCTAAAAGGCAAACTCAAAAGGATCATCTGGGGTCTGGGACATTTGTCTGTCGATACTGGAAGGACAAACTTGTACTGTGAAGGCCCATAGGCCATAAGGCTCATCTAAGACCAAAATTGGAGCAAAATCCATGATTTCAGATCCATAAATTTTGCAAAAAAAAAAAAAACAGGATGGTGGAAGGGTGGAACTGAGAAGAAACGGGTCATCATTAGCAAAGAGTCTCTAGTTGACCTGTTTTACCAACCAAACACTTGATAGTGAGAACTGGCAAAGGTCCCAAAAGACTCTAACTTTGAATTTTAACTTCATTTGATGGCATAGCGCATGATTTCTTATCAGGGCCTGGGCTAGCTGCACGCGATTCCGCTGAAAATGGTGATCGATGCTGACTGCTATGTAGAGAGTATTCTGAAGAATAGCTGTCCCCCCTGCCATCAACAGGACGGCCACCATGGGCTCCGTTGTTCATCGTTGCATGGTGCCACACAGGTCGGACAGCATTTTCATGGAAGACAATGCTCCTTCTCATTAGTCTGCCTGATCTTAGAGGTGGTGCCAAGAGCCAAGGCCATCTATAGGCCAGGAGCAGCTTTCCAATATCTGGGTGAATGATCCAAGGCTAGAGAACAACCCTGAGCTTAATCCAATCGAATTGCTCTGAGGAATTGTGCAGGAGGAGCTTCACCAGACAACACCTCCCAGCGACCCAGGACAGCTCGAAAAGGCGGTCAAGAGCACGTGAGCAAACAGCAGCCCTTAGCATCTCCAAAACTTCGTGCCTAGCATACCTGCTGGTGTCTTACGCTGTGCTCAGCTTCATGGAGAATATATTGACTGGTGTAACAAATCTATTGCATTACTTTTACTGAAAGGAAGGGACGATTCGTAATGTATATCAAAACTTTTGACGCACCCTATAGTTCTGAGTTGAAGTGGGAGACGTAGTGAATTACATGCCTATCCTATCCATAAGTAAAAGCCACTAGTTTTATTAGTCTTTGTTAAGTGTTCTGCCAAGAGGGTTATAAAACATGTGCCACTGGTCATATAAGCCTTTGCCTTCTTTCTAGGTGATCCTCTAGCCATCGACCCAGACCTGGTTCAAGCTCTGAAGAAGGAAGAGTCTGAAGACCCTCTCCGGGTGACTGAGGATGGACCTTATCTGTATCCTCCTGGTGAGCAGCACCCAGCTGAGAGCCAAGCTGCTGAACATATTGGAAAACTTTACAGTCAGAGACCTCACATGGCTCATCTCGCTGCAGCAGGCCAAGACTTAAAACCTGAATCGTCATCTGTAGTCATCAAAGTGGAGTCGCGTTCACCCGAGGCAGCCTCTGTGGCTCCGGATAATGCAGCGGGAGACCCCGATGACATTGATGAACGTTCTGGGGAGGGGGACACTCGTCTTCGCTGTCCCACCTGTAGCAAAGTGTTCAAATGCCGAAGCTGGCTGGAAAAACACCTGCGCACTCACACTGGAAAGCGACCGTTCAGTTGCGAGTTCTGTGGACAGACATTCACGCAAGTGAGCAGTCGAAACAGACACATACGACAGAATCACTCGCTAGAACGAAAATCACCTGCTCAGGTGTATCAGTGCGGGGTATGTGGCAAGTTCTTTTCTAGCAAGTGCTATTTGCGTGTACATGAGGCTTCTCATTCAGCCGCAGTGCGTGTGTCGTGTGAATTTTGTGACAAAACCTTTTCTCATACAAAACTGCTCAAGATTCACCTGAAATGTCACACAGGACTCTTCCGATGTGAAGAATGCAATGAGTCGTTCGTTTGCCAGAGTAAGTTAGATAGACATCGCTTTCGTAGACACTCTGAAGAAGTACCCACCAAGTGTCAAAGCTGCGACAAGGTGTTCACTAGCCGTGCAAAGCTAAATCGGCATGTTGGGCTGGCACACCCCGTGCTTCCAAAACCGTTCAACTGTGGTACGTGCCAGCGATCGTTCACATCCAAACGCCAACTGGCCGTGCACATATCCTCACACACTGACGCCCAGCAGGTAAAATGTGATATTTGCGGTGGAATGTACAGCCACCCTCGGTTGTTGAGAATGCACCGCAACACTCACAGCAGACAGGGGAAAAGGCTTGACGATCGTAACAGCGCGTCGTAACACAGTCGTAACGTGTCGGGTGCCATCGTTACTTACGTTATTCGAATCGTTACTTGCGATGGGTGTTCTAGTGTTCGTTTGTCATGTCAAGCGTATTCTCATTCTGTTTTAAGGCAGGTGGAGCAATAATGCATGGCTGTGAAGTGTGAGGTCTGCTCACTCCAGTTATATGCTGGTATAATGCCTACATATGCCTAGTGTCGGCTGAGGCTCTACCTTTGTAAAATATCACTACTTTGCTTGTGAAATACGGCCAAAATATGTGCAAGTAGGCATGTTGGTCGGCATCAACAGGCGCAGGGCACTAAAGAGTCAGGCGTTAAATGGTGCAAAGGACCCGTTAAATCTCCAATAAAGACTTGGTGGTACATGCATTTGTCTGAGTAGACATAGGTACCCGATTCGAATTCGATGTAATATTGTAATATCCTGAGCTACTCCGAAAGTAGGTCAGCATTTCAGAGTAGGCATATGAATGGTGCATTGCACTGTGCACCTGTTCTTCAAACAGTTTCTTCGGGGAGCTGGGTATGTAGGGAGGGAACGTGAAGGCTTGGATAGGGATACCGGGCAGGAACAGGGATAGTGTAGTTAAAAGAATATGAGAGGAGGCGGAAGAAAAGATGCAAGGAATGGGTAAGATGTAAAAGGGGTTACGAGTTTGAAGGTTACGAGGAACTAATAGGAGAAGACGTAAAACATTTTGCAATCTCTGTATAGGTATGTACCTATAATATGCCGCAATTTTTGTGATTTCGATGATAAGTTATGCCTAAGATCTTATGACGTCATATGTTAACGCTGCTTTCTGCATGACGACGAAACCAAACCTCCGAATAACATGTCCCTTGGGAATACGCGGTGCGTGGACGCGTGCGTTGATTGGTTTATTCTCAAACCAAATTCAAACGCAATAAATAAATAAATTAGTGTTTTAGCTGGTATTCTATGAAGTACTTTGCCTGGTATAAAGTCACTGAACTTGCAGAACTTGAACTGTGAAGCTGAGCTTTTATTAGAAGGGTGTTTATGGATATAGAGTCGGGCTTCTCGTTCTGAAGCTTGAAACCCTTGTCTAGTATTTTGTATTTAAATGCTGTAGCTCTTAGAATTAAATGTTTTATTTCTATGATCTGTCATAAATTTCCAACATTTATAAGCTACAAAACCTGCTGACCTAAACCATTAAACTTTCAGACCATGGATTCACAGAAGTTCTGCTTGAAGTGGGATGGCTTCCAAGGCAGCGTCACCTCCTTGTTTGACGACCTGAGGGTGGACTCAGAACTGGTAGATGTCACGCTCTGCTGCGAGGGACAGCGGGTGCGAGCCCACAGGATGATGCTCTCGGCCTGCAGCCCTTACTTCAGGGAGCTGTTCAAGGTGGGCATGGAATGCATGTAATCTTATTCACATGCTTTTTTCTTTTCTTTACCTACATACCTTGCGTGAATGAATTGATAAATAATTGTGACAATTGATGCTATAGGGCAACTCTGCAGCTCTGTATGCATTCATTTTACTGGAACCTTTGCTTTTGATTACCTCTTCATGATTTTAAATCTTCAGTGATGGCATAGCTCATTTTTGCCATATAATGAAGTTGCTGTTGTTCAGTTAACCTTATTTTTGGACACTCTTGTCTTCTGCTTGTATTTCTTTTTTGCTGATAACTTGCCTCACCCAATCAACTTCACCCATCCCTTACCCCTATAACCCACATTACCAAGCCATTCTGACACTTCTCCTTCTCAACAAGACATGTCTTACCTAGACCACCCTCCCTTCACTGTTCCCCAAGACCCAAATTACTCTGATAGTCCCACTGGCACTGCCCTACACAGTAATTGGGTGTCAGCCTGTTGTTGATATGTCAATAAACTAAACTAAACTAAACTTGCTTCTCTTTTTTCTCTCACTCTTTTGCTCTCTCACTCTCCCTCCCTCCCTCCCTTCCTTACTCTTCTCCTCAGGACCTGTATCATATAGTCAGCCTCACTACTTCTAACCTTTCCCAAAGACTATTAATCCATCCTAAAATCTCCCTCCTCTCTGCTTAAACTCAAAACCATCTCTCAGATTACTCCAAACATCTCATTCTCTCCTGAAGACCCACTACCTATATCCTGACATCCCTCAATGCTGAGTAGCTGCCTCATTCAACATATCCACCTCCTGTCCTGTCCAAAGGACCTTCAATACCTTGCACTGATCTCACTCAGAGCCTTTCATTTTATTCTCTGTCTTCCAGGCCTGCATTACCTTATGCTTCAGAATCTGTCATGCCCTAATCTATCTAACATGTCCACCCTTATCTCACAGGGTCTGCCATGCCAGCAACTGGCAGTGTTCCTAAAAGACACCTCAGCCGCAGATCTCACTGCAATAGTGGAGTTCATGTACAAGGGCAAGGTGAACGTGTCACAGAGCCAGCTGGCCAGCTTCATCAAGACGGCGGAGATGCTGCAGATCCGGGGACTGAGCGGCGAGGAGGATAAGGTGAGAGTTGTGAGAGTGGGAAGGAGGGGAGAGAGTAGGGGAGGAAGAGTGAGGCAAGCATTTTTGCAGTGAGGTATCATAAGAGTAATAGATATTGTCATGTGATTTCGATAAGACGTTACTGTTTTTTTTTCATTTTCATTTTACCGGGGATATGTACATGAGCAGAGTAAATGCTATTACGAACGCCTATCACAATGCTGAGCGAATAGGAAAATCCATAGATGGAGAATTGTGCCGCGTTACGGGTGCTCGGGCGCAGCCAATCCACCGTTACCCCAGCGGTGACCTTGACCCGCATCGTCTGTCTCGGCTCCAAAGCCAAACCGGCATGGAATTGGGAGCGCTCGAGCACTCATGGTCCAGCGCAATTCTCCACCTAAATCCATTCCTGATACACATTTGCTTGCTGATAGTCATGTAACCCCGCTAAATTCACCCAACTTTCATATTGGTCGCTCCATAGACAGATGGCCACAGAGATCAACTTAAAAGGCCATTGTTGCATTCATTTAGTGGAGATCATTAAAGAGCCGTGATAGGCCGTGATAGGATTCATTTTCATATTTCATTTTCATTTGAGTTCGTGAGTGAAAGCTGCACTCTACACGATGTTGACTACCAAGCCTTACCATCGTTGTTAGCTGCCCTTATCGTGTACTGTCTAAGTTACTGTCTAACTGTCGTCTACCATCTACTATTGTTGCTGTCTAGCTACCGTCTATTGTCTAACTGTTGTCTGACTCCCGTCTATTGTCTGAATTTTGTTATTGTCCACTGTCGAACTACCGTTACCGTCTAACGTCTCGCTACTGTTGCCGTCCACTGTCCAACGGTACCGAATGCCGTCCCTGACTGTGTTGCATCTTGAAATTCGTAGCATTAAAAATGCGCTCAAGGTTTTGTTTGTTTGTTGTTTGTTTGCTTGTTTTGTTGCAGAAAACACTGAAACCCCAAGCTGTTCTCTAACCACGTGCCTGATTTCAGGGGCCACCTCCACCCCGGCACACCACCACTCCTCGACCTACGGCGCCCTCTGGACGACAGATGGCGCCACCATCGCCAGCAGCAAGACGTCCCCCGGAGCCATCTCTCCCTCCACCTCCACCACCAAGACCGCCGTCACAGCAACATCATCATCAACATCAACATCAGTCGCATCACCAACAGCAGCAGAAGACACCAGCTAGTCCACCCGCTAAACGGCGTCGTGTATCCGAACCGATTGTCTGTTCTGAATCATCCCTTCCTCCACCATCACCAAGCGGAGTTACGACACCGTCAGCTTCACCGCGATCGGCGTCTCTTCCTTCGCCAGGGGCTTCTGCATCTTCTGCGGTGCAGGCTCCAGCAGTACAAAGATCTCAGTCAGCTCCTCATGAGTCCTCTAAAGATGCTGTACATGACGATCAACTTGAGCAGAAATATGATGACGCCATACAGGATTATGGTGATGGCGAGCAGGAACAGCATGATGAGGGAACTCAAGAAGGATATCCTCAGCAACATGGTATCCAGCAGGATCATGACGCCTCTCAGGGTCAACAAGGACCAAACTGTGGGTCGGGTACTAGCGCCGTGAAGATTGAAAAGGTCGATCTTACCGATGATGATGATATGAGTCTGGGCGACACTCTGGATCACGTAGCGGAGTTGGAGAGGTATGCAGTTGATGGACATGCAGCCTCGCCTGCGGTTCAGGGTCAGCTGCATGGTCAGCAACTGATGCAGCAACATCAGCAGAGGGTCAACTTCGCGACAGCAATGGCGCGACAGAGTGAGTGTGGCGAGGGAGACTAGGATGTGGGATGGGGCTGTAATATGAAATGCATGTTTGGTTTATTGGTTGGGAGATGGGGGATGAGACTGTTATAAAAGGTATGTTTTGTTACTTGGTTTCCATTTGTTGAATCCCACATTCGTGCTAGCGACAATTTCTTACGGTGCTATTTTCCTTTTGTTTGCTTTTTTCGCTCACTCACTCCTTCTTTCGAAATAACAATTAGTCACCTCTGACCTCATCTTATTTTGCGTATCTAAATTGGCTTAGCCATACAGATACGTATTCTCTTGTAGATACTTGATATATCTTTATATACACTGAACAAAATGGTAATATTATGTGACATAACGTGACAAATTAACTATCCGTGACATGACGTGAAAATTTCAACAGAATTGACGTGGAAACCAGTATATCCACTAAAAAGATTACATAAATACGTACAAAACGTTCCAAATCTCTAAAAATGCCCTATAGTAATATACAGGAAACATTTTTTTTCGCCGCTTTATTTATTTACAGGTCTTTGCACCATCTCATTTACTGACCGCCTTACTCTGTCGTTTCAGTGGGGTCAGCACCGGGTCCTTCACAACGCCTCTCAGAGGACGGAAACTCGACAGGTAAGCTGAAAAACTCTACTTTTTGTGATTGATAAAGGTGTTTTATATCGATAGCGAATACATTTTTCGCTCGTTTTGTGGGGGTAATTTCTTATGCTAAAATAAAGTCGATGAAAGCCTGTCAGAGCTGCGAATGAACGTCTCAAAATGACGCGGGCGAAAGTTAACGCCAGTTACATAATGAATCCAGTTGTTTAGTTTGACGTTGAAGGTGTTAGACAGGCGTGCCTGATCGTTTACTGTACTTTATTATTACCTTTTAATTGTTCGCCGATGGCCTCTTGAAGTCTGGATACGATAAAATAAAAATAAAAAAATCATTAGGAATGTTCGATATTTCTGGTAGATAAGGGTTCCGAGTTTATAATGACGCATGATGTTTATTTCATTTGTAATGTAGCCAGTCATTATTTCTTTTAGAATATTAACCAATGCTGTACGACTTAGTACGAAAAGTTGCATCAAATTAGGTACCGACTAAAAAGTCCGACATCCGGTCTAAGAAAATTCTACTGGAAGAAGCATCAGCCCTCTTCAACGGCAAGGCTCAATTAGCAGCTTTGATTCATCAACCTTTAGCGTCGGATCTCTTGCAATATAGTTGCCGTTCTTCATTTGCGAGTTCTTAAATATTTTACAGATCAAGTAAGGTGAACGTACTCTGACTTTTTTAAACGACTGTAGTTTTCCTAGTCGTCGAGGGTTGCATTAGAGAACAGCTCTCTACCTTTGAGGCCATTGTCCCCGCTTTGAAAAACGCCTAACGCCTGGCTCTTCTACTTATTTGAATAGCAATCGTCTGCTTTTGTCTCTCGAATGACACTAGTTTGAAAGCATTGGGATGCATCGGATTCACATTTACCGAAAGACCAGTCGTTTGCCAAGGCGGTCTAGTACACTTTATACAATAGAAATGCTCTCAAATCACCATTTTCCTCGTCATTGACTCGCGCGCTTGACAACCACAAAACAAAGCATGCCGGCCGCTGTTCATATTCGAGATAAAAACCATCATTTGTCACAGTTTGTGTTACGTAATACATGATGAGTGGCAACAGATAATCCAAGTTGGATTGCACTGTCAAAAACTTCGTCCCTGCAGACATCTGATATCATATTTCGTAAGACAGTTCCGGGTTTTTGTTATGCGCGGGGAAGAAACACATCGCTTGCCTTTATCAATCTCTTGGGTTGGTGCTACTGTTCTTATTTATTTTCGAAGAGGCATCGTTTTGTTGAGTCTTGCATTATATGCCTAACATTAGCGTCGCCACGGGGGGGCAAGCGGCGCAGCCTCCCCCCCCCCCAACCTCGGACCGGGCACCCCCTGAGATCGATACAGATCCGATGAGATTTTGGAGTCGGGAAAAAAATGGGGGTACCTTTCTGAGAATGCCTGTGAGGTCAGACTCGTTCAAGCCAGAGTCGGAGTCGCAGTCGCCAACATCGTCAAAACACCGACTCCAGACTCGGAAGTGTCAATACTGTGATTCATTTCATGTTCCTCGTTGGTTTTTTATTACATTTTATAGCTGATTTTCATAAGTTTTGAAGTGCTGATACAAAATTTGCGTTCAAAGCGTGACACTGAATCTTCGGGCCTTCCTCAACTCTCGTCAAATGTCTGCGACAGACTCAAGTACCGTTCAAGTGCCACAGGGCTCATGACTGCTTGCTTTTCACACAGGCTCCGAAGGAGCTCCACTGAGCTCTAAGAAGCCTTCAGAGGGCCCAAACCGGCCTCTGAGAGTCCCACTGGTGTTCATATTCTCTGAGGGCCCATACAGGAATCTTTGAGGACCTTACACATGCGTAGACCTCTGAAGGGCCACACGGATCTTTGAGGATACTTTCAAATATTTGAGAACCTTAGGCCTCTGATAGCTCAGCCGAGCTTTTGAGGCGACAGATTTTGCTGAGCCTAAGCCTGCAGTTTAGGGGTCACGACTCGGGTGTGCCTCTGAGGGTCCCAGCACATGTTTCTTATGTCCCTATGTAGGGTCCTTAGGGATTCGACACAGACCTCCAGGGTTCATACTGCTATTTGAGGGCTCCCTGCTCACCCTGGGCCTGGTCTCTTAGCGCCCGCCACCGGCGCCGCCCACACTGGCTTCTGAGGGTCCCACCTTGGGCTCGGAAAGCCCTAAAGCACCACATATGTACACGTAACTATTTGGGGTGACCAGCGCCGATTTTCAGGATCCTAAGCAGGCTTCTGAGAGCCCACACTGACCCTGAGTGGCCTAAAATGGCCTGGAAGTCCCAAGCCTATCGCTAAAGGATCCATAGGCGTCGCCAGAGATTTTCGGTTGGGGGGGCAAAATCAACTTTTGTGTTAAATCTTGCCTTCCTCCAGTCGTTACTCATTCATTTTACATATCATTCAACGCGCAATGGTGCGAGGAATACGATGGTGACAAGGTTTTCCTTGTAGCTATGACTTGCCATTTTTTTACAGAAAATTTATTTTTTTTTTTAAATTTTTGAACAAAAAACGACCGGTAGAATCACAATGGCTGCGCTTGCCGACGCACTCTGGAGAGCCCCTGTGCAGACGCTCGTCGCTCATGATCATAAAAAGGTTAAACGCTCAGCTTAAGCGAATCACCTTGCTGCAACTTTCATTCACGCATGCATGCAGAGGTTCTACGTAAAATGCATAGGGCTTATCCCAGCCGCCGATTGAAGCTAAGTAGGGCTTTCAGCGGAGAGTGAATGTCGGAAGTGTGAATCGGAAGTAATTCATCTTTGCTCCAGTGAGAGGAGGTGTAGTGTGAACAAAAAGTTTCTCGTTTTTCGTGTGTAGGGAAGCGCTGCAAACGCGAAGAAAAGACGTTTAACGGAAACAAAATTTCGCACGGCATAGCGGCAAGGGATCCTTTAGCGATAGGCTTGGGACTTCCAGGCCATTTTAGGCCACTCAGGGTCAGTGTGGGCTCTCAGAAGCCTGCTTAGGATCCTGAAAATCGGCGCTGGTCACCCCAAATAGTTACGTGTACATATGTGGTGCTTTAGGGCTTTCCGAGCCCAAGGTGGGACCCTCAGAAGCCAGTGTGGGCGGCGCCGGCGGCGGGCGCTAAGAGACCAGGCCCAGGGTGAGCAGGGAGCCCTCAAATAGCAGTGTGAACCCTGGAGGTCTGTGTCGAATCCCTAAGGACCCTACATAGGGACATAAGAAACATGTGCTGGGACCCTCAGATGCACACCCGAGTCGTGACCCCTAAACTGCAGGCTTAGGCTCAGCAAAATCTGTCGCCTCAAAAGCTCGGCTGAGCTATCAGAGGCCTAAGGTTCTCAAATATTTGAAAGTATCCTCAAAGATCCGTGTGGCCCTTCAGAGGTCTACGCATGTGTAAGGTCCTCAAAGATTCCTGTATGGGCCCTCAGAGAATATGAACACCAGTGGGACTCTCAGAGGCCGGTTTGGGCCCTCTGAAGGCTTCTTAGAGCTCAGTGGAGCTCCTTCGGAGCCTGTGTGAAAAGCAAGCAGTCATGAGCCCTGTGGCACTTGAACGGTACTTGAGTCTGTCGCAGACATTTGACGAGAGTTGAGGAAGGCCTGAAGATTCAGTGTCACGCTTTGAACGCAAATTTTGTATCAGCACTTCAAAACTTATGAAAATCAGCTATAAAATGTAATAAAAAAACAACGAGGAACATGAAATGAATCACAGTATTGACACTTCCGAGTCTGGAGTCGGTGTTTTGACGATGTTGGCGACTGCGACTCCGACTCTGGCTTGAACGAGTCTGACCTCACAGGCATTCTCAGAAAGGTACCACCATTTTTTCCCGACTCCAAAATCTCATCGGATCTGTATCGATCTCAGGGGGTGCCCGGTCCGAGGTTGGGGGGGCAGGCTGCCCCGCTTGCCCCCCCCCCCCGTGGCGACGCTAATGAAAGGATCCCTTGCCGCTATGCCGTGCGAAATTTTGGTTCCGTTAAACGTCTTTTCTTCGCGTTTGCAGCGCTTCCCTACACACGAAAAACGAGAAACTTTTTGTTCACACTACACCTCCTCTCACTGGAGCAAAGATGAATTACTTCCGATTCACACTTCCGACATTCACTCTCCGCTGAAAGCCCTACTTAGCTTCAATCGGCGGCTGGGATAAGCCCTATGCATTTTACGTAGAACCTCTGCATGCATGCGTGAATGAAAGTTTCAGCAAGGTGATTCGCTTAAGCTGAGCGTTTAACCTTTTTATGATCATGAGCGACGAGCGTCTGCACAGGGGCTCTCCAGAGTGCGTCGGCAAGCGCAGCCATTGTGATTCTACCGGTCGTTTTTTGTTCAAAAATTTAAAAAAATTAAATTTTCTGTAAAAAAATGGCAAGTCATAGCTACAAGGAAAACCTTGTCACCATCGTATTCCTCGCACCATTGCGCGTTGAATGATATGTAAAATGAATGAGTAACGACTGGAGGAAGGCAAGATTTAACACAAAAGTTGATTTTGCCCCCCCAACCCAAAATCTCTGGCGACGCCTATGATGCCTAACCTAACACAGTAGACAATTTTTTTACGTTTCCTCGGCTCCTATTCGCTGTAATAAGTTTTTCGTCATCGAAATGTTTTCACTTGATCACTGTAATTTCTTAACCCGAACTCTGGATAATTACAATCCGGAGCCGCAGACGTGTGAATATTTTATAGACAAAGCCTGCTTCTTTTCCTGGACGAACTTCATGGTCCGTTGTCATTATTTATTCAAAGGCGTGGACGTCTAGCGTGAAGGGTCTGAGCAATACTGGGAATTTGCTCTAACTTGCTAATGCACTGGAGTCTGCACTCTGCACTCTATTATTCTGAAAGTCATGGCAATTTTTTGGGAAGAGTCATCGCAGTGCAATGGTCTACGACTCTGCATACTTGTAATAAACGCTTAAGTCACTACGAGCAAACATATTTCCATATTGCATTCGCTTTTCTTGTCCTTAGACAAATTTTTACCACGTCACTGTTGTCTGCTCAGATGCAGTAATTCTTAACTGGGTGCCTGTTGTTTAAGCAGACATTTGCCAGTGTTTTTTCGTGCTTCTCGGACGGAATCGAAGCTTCTTGAGTGTCAGTATGGTGACAGCATGAAACCAAGTCTGGAACATTTAACAGGTTAGTGTGTTAACTTCTTGCGCATTTTGATATGATATGCAGTGTTGTGCTTTGGCATGTGTGCTGTACTACCTACACTTTATAGGGTGGGGTGGTCATCACAACCGGGGCACTTGTTTCCTAAATTGTTATCATCGACAATATGATATGTGTGATATATTCTTTGCTATGAACCATGGGTCATGCTCAATTCATGGCTGCCTAGACATAAAACTTGGCCTCGTTTTTGTGGTGGTGGGGGGGGGGGCTGCCCTTCGTAAAGTTTATGTCAAAGAAATTATCTTCTGTCTTGTTAAAGTAACGTGTTTTACCGTAGCGAGGAAATACTAGGTGTGGATGTCTGGCTGAATTGTTTATACCGTAGGACGCTTCGCACGACGTAGGCACCGTTTCTCTAGTTTCAGATGCATTCGTTCACCAATCGCCATCCGATGGCTAGAATGATTACCTACCACTTCAGCATTATATTTGAGTCAAGCCTTGGATCATAGGCGAATCCAGAAAGACGGTTTCGGTCACTGCGTGGCGCCTACCCCGAAAAACTTTTTATAAGAGTAATTCCAAAAACTCCTAGAATTTCAATTCTGTATGAAGTGCTGACCAGTTTAAAGCGAACTTTTTTTAAATAAAAGTTGTTTTGTTTTCTTCTTCTGAAGAAAAACGACGAATTTTCATCGATTTCCGTCACTGCGAGGGGGCATTTCCGCAAATGCCCCCCCCCGTTGGATCCACAAGTGTCTTTGATGAAAGTTCCGAAGTGCTCTTCCGGTCTTCTTTTTCGAATTGGTCAGTTTCGCTCTTTTTCCTCTCTGAACTCGAAATGGCCAGTGAGATTTGAAATGACTGTTAGTGTTAATGGTCTAGAAGTATTTTTGTCGTGCTTGGACATTTCGAAGAATTCTTTTGTTTTGAATTCCGTGAGTATTTTATTTTTGGTGACTTCGAATTTAAGTCAGTAACCACAATAATACTTGTTTCTACATTGTCTTTAGTATTTATCACCCTAGCCTATGGGCTTTCTTTGCCCCGTTTTTGTTAGAGGTTTTAGTTCAATATTCGTCTAGTCTATCGTTTGATATACCTAGGTTATCGGCATTTGCCTTTTAATTTTGCGAGTAATTTTTCCTGACCTGAATATCGAGCTACCACAAGTTTCGATTGACCGTTTTATTCTTATAATATGTTGAGAGATACTTTCAAACACTTCTTATCGGTGTACGAATGCCTATTATGAAGTTCGTCATCACCAAGTTCTGTTTCGGTGTAGTCAAGTCACAAATATTGAATTACCTGGAGCCTAATTATGCTCAGAAATACCCAACTCCTTGTTTTGATAAGATAATTGTTGCCTAGTTTCAACGGACCTTGCTCGGGCCTCATGGAACTTGTCGCACAACTCGGTTATCTGAACTAAAAACAAATATTCAACTTGGCTGCTCGTTCTAATTAAGCAATGATATTTCTAGAAACAGGTGTCGAAATCTGATGCAATTCTTCTGCAAGCTATAAAAGAATGCGTGGTTATTCCACTAACTTCCAACAGTGCTACATACAAATACAACAATTAACATAAGCCTTCATACCAGCTCGATGACCTCAAATTTGATTTGACAACTGGTACCTATTGTTTATCTGAGCTACATAGGCGAAAATAAATGCTCGCTGCCAAGGGATTTCCGGCTATGCTGTATAATAGGATGCCCTTGTATTGGGCATTTACTTGCATTGCTATTTGAATTTATTTTTTGTTTTTATTGCTTTGTTTATTTCGAATGTGCTAGGGGTAGGCGTCAAATTGTTTCATTTTTCATGTTATCTGTACCGTACCAAAATGTTACCTCAGAAGTACCTTCAATGTTTTCATCTCACGTGCCGTTTTTGCAGACGTCGCCGCGGTCGAACTGCTATCGAAGATGTCTGTTCATTTTTGATTGAAGATGTCTCTGTTCGCTAATGATCGTGGACAGCAGATGTCTGTGAGCAGCCGCGCGCAATAATTAGCGACTGTCGACGGATGGAAAGAACACGCTCGGATCGCCTACGATGGTTACGTAAAGTGAAATGTGAGTTATGTGATACCGATGGGAAGGGCCACACATATGGGTCAAGCATTTTTACGGGTAGGCGATTGATTTGACTAGTATAACTATTCTATTTGTATATGCTATTCAATGTTCTACAACTTGAGTTTTTGTTAAATGTTTGATACCCATGGCGATATTTTGTAAAACCTAGGGGTGAGACTAAATGCTTACTTCGAAATCTAAGCTGCGTTGCGGCATTGGCGGTTATGTGCGGCGTGTATGCCGCATGATTAGTAAGCGGCGACCACTAAATTAAAAACTCAATAGCTTTGACCTGTTTCCAATGGATAACACTGCATACCAAAAATGTCCATTGCTCTCGTCATAGGATATTTAGATTTAAATAACTAACTTATCTACATCATCGTTTTGAACCAAATTAATACTTTCAACTTGACCCTCGCCCGTATTGGTGTTTTTCCAGCCGCGAACGTATAAGGTATAACCCCTTGCCGTTTCGCTCCTGATCAAGCTAGAGCTTCGCGGAAAAAAACGAGCGTGTTGCCCGTGACGAGAGGAAGCCGATTTTAAGCCAATTTTAAGGTCCTAGGTCATCGGTTGACCTTCCAGGTCAGGTCAATGACCCAAAAGGCGGAAAATTGGGACCTGTTAGAACGTCGTAGTGTGGCTGCTATGGGGTTTTCCGGGGTGCTGATCACGAATATCATGCTAGTTTTGATCACAGATGATGTCTTCATTCATTTAGGCCAGGTCGGGTCAGGTCAGGTCAGGTCAACCAGTAGAGGTCCTGCCGGGTATTTGTAGTAGGTGTCAACCGCCTCTGACAGCCTCGTAACATGTTACGAAGGCACCAAAACTACTTTGTAAACGTTCATGTGGTTGCTAAATTCGAATTCAGCTCGAAAAACTGGCCTAGAAACATGTCAAACTCGAAAAAGTGAACCGAGGTCACCAAAGGTCAATGACCTGACCTGACCTTCAGGTGACCTTGACACCCACCCTAATGCATGGGGGCAACATCATATCACATGTTTGAACGCTTGAAACCACGAAAAGACTGCAAACGCGCTGCTAATGCGAGCCGACATACGCTGAATCGCGGTTCCGGCCAAACATGGTCTCGAAAAGTACCTAGGTCACAGGTCAAAGGTTATTTGCGTCAGGGCAGTGTCCCAAAATTGCATTTTGGCTTGGGTGTCAGAGGGGAAATTGCTTTCCAAAAATGGGGATAAGAGTGAAAAATTGCTGGCCAAGATGAGGCCCAAAAAGAGTGGGAAAAAATCAATAGCATTAATTTTATTCATGCGTGATAAAATATGAGATGTACA
This sequence comes from Amphibalanus amphitrite, assembly GCF_019059575.1. NCBI lineage: Eukaryota > Metazoa > Arthropoda > Thecostraca > Balanomorpha > Balanidae > Amphibalanus > Amphibalanus amphitrite. The sequence goes on along the minus strand of NW_024882784.1, from coordinate 74,914 downwards.
ACGATTATCCACGCTAATGCTTTTCCTTCGTAATATTGGGAGTGGAAAATTGCTCTTAAAAATTGGAGGTGAGCGCGAAATGATTCTCATTTTGATGTCGTTTCCCACCCAAAACAGCAAATTTTGGAACACTGCGTCAGGGTCATGAAATTTTCAGGGTAGGTGTAAAATTGATCAACGCGAGGGTACTAAACGTTACGTCGTGATCAGCCGCTTTTTACGCGAGTTATTCGCGAAAAAACCGAGGGGAGTCCGTTCGACCCCCCCTAAAGGGCGAGGGTTAACTCACAGTCCGAACTCCGAACAAGTTCGGTCTTGTTTGTGAATTTGTCGGAGCATCACCTAAATCTAGTAGAGATGATGGTGGGAAACTAGGCTTTTAAGGAGGGAAGGGAGTCGGTGACGGTCAGGGGCACTACTAGTAGAGCAGTCATAAGCTGGTGACAGGGCTGACATACCATGTTTTGATAGCATGACTGAAACAGACTTTTTGGGTAGCCAGGAAATCGCATGCGAGAGCCTATTGAAATTCTTACATCGGCCTTTACATATATGCACCAGTCGCCTATACAGGTGCGGGATTTGGCATACGATTTCCAGACAATCGAAAGACTGTTTGGAGCCAACGAAGGAAGGAATGAGTGAGTACCTACTAAGTTGAAGGCATTAATTTGGTTCAAAATGATGATGCAGATAACTTAGTTATTTAAATCTAAATATCTTATGACGAGAGTGATTGGCATTTTTGGTATGCAGTGTTATTCATTGAAAACAGGTTGGAGCGTTTAAGTCTTTAATTTAGTGGTCGCCGCTTACTAATCATGCGGCATACACGCCGCACATAACCGCCAATGCCGCAACACAGCTTAGATTTCGAAGTAAGCATTTAGTCTCACCCAAACCTCAGTAATATCATTCTTAGATCCTCTTCTAACCAATGAGCTGATTTATCATGATTTCAGTTTTATTATATTCTGACTAGTTTTCAGACTGCTCGCGGTCCTTTTATGTAAGATCCCACGCACAGCCATGGTGATGAATTGATGTATTTATTTTAAAATTGTGTGTTGCTTGATGTATGATATCTGTCAAGTCTATTACACATTCCGACAAAGCTGTTGTTTCTTTGGGTAAAGCTGATTTCTGATGTACTCCACGAGAAGTTTTTGTAACACCTCCCTGAAAATGTTTTGTTATGATAAACTATATTCCATTTGATTTACGCGAGTATGATTTTTATTCCTTACAAGAGGAGCTAATCATAAAGCTTAGTAACATAACGACTCCTACATCACCCAGTTTTCATGCTTGTAGAAGCAAAAACAAAACAAACTAATGACTCCAGTTGCTCAATATACAACTATCATAGGCTGACTATCGCAGGCCAATCTTTACAGTTAACAATGACACAGATGGCTCTAACCGCCATTTTGGTTTTATCGCCTGTTGTCTTTTCTGTCTTATCTTCTGTAGTACAGCTTCCACCGCTTGGTTAGTTAGTGCCCTATCTGGCCATTGCTGGACACCTTTCCCCATTTGATGTCTCTACAGGTAGCTCCAGCGTTTGGTTCGCGTGCACCATGATATGCTAATAGTGCTTCTTTAACCACTTCGTTCTATTTACATTCACAGGCTCTGAAGTTCGATTTCCACTAACCATTTTGTTATCTTCTCTGTGTCCGCTTGTAGGTCTACCGCTCAATTCACACTGACTAGGCATGTCCTTCCGTGTCTCCTCAGGTAACTCGACCGCCTTTTTACCGTACTCCATTTGCGGCCAGTACTACTCTAATCCTCCCTTCTCTCTTTGCCCACAGGTAACTCCACCGCTCGGTTCGCGTGCACCATATGCGGCCAGTGCTACTCCAATCCCGACTCTCGCCAGATGCATATGAAGAAACACTCGGGTGAAACAACTTGCCCCGTCTGTGGTAAAGTTTATAGCATGGTCCACAACCTGAGGAGACATATGAGATCGGCGCATGATACTCCACAGCAGCAGTTAAGAGCGGTAATGGGTGCTGCCATGCAAGGGCATGACTTGCCCTGAGGATGATGTCGAACGTTATGAGAACGGCGCATGATACGCCACAGCAGCAGTTGAAGGCGGTGATGGGGATGGCGATACAAGGACATGAGTTGCCCTGATGTTGATGTCGAACCAGCAGTTGAAGGCGGTGATGGTGACGGCGAAGCAGGGACATGCGTTACCCTGAGGCTGATGTCGAGCGTATTACGCAAGTGTGGACTGCCCATGACACCAGCGGTAGCGGAGGACGATGATGGTGTTAACGATGCAGGGACATGAGTTGTCGTAAGAAAGTGTTCGATATGTCGGTTGAAGGAGGAGATTGGCGTAATACCGAAATGCGGACTGCTGAGTTCGTGTCAACAGTAAAAGTAGCCAGTTCAAAGTGGTTATGTGGTGAAGCTAGGACACTTATTGCCGTGAAAAAGTGGTTAGCATGTCGATTGTGAACTTTGGAGCAGAATGGTGTAATACGCTAACGATAGCAATGACAACAAACTATTTCAAATAACGATAGCAATGACAGCAGTTGAAGGCGGTGATGACTACGTGAGATCGATGTGGACTGTGTAGCGGTTAAAGGTAAGCGTGGGCTCTCCAGTGCTCATAGCTACGGCAGGGACATGCCCTGCCCTGAATTTGCTGTTAAGCATGTGGATTTGATAAGATTAACGTAATACGCATAGGCGGAATGTCTCTAACAAAGGCAGCTAGGGCGTGTATGGGGTCGACATTGGAAGGACATTTTCTGCCTGAGGCTGATGTTGATGAGTGTGGGTTTTGAAGAGTAGATGGGCGTAGTACAACACCGCATCGCTAAATAGTAGTAAATGATGATGATGGTGATTATAAGCCGACATGTCTTGCCCTAAAACTGCTATTCGCTGTTCAGTGAGTGATCAATGAGACGATCATATATTGTATTCTTGCTTTTGATCTAGCTGAGAGTGAGACCTACACTAGCTAGATGTACGCACATGTGGAACTTGCTGCGATTGCAGTGTTCATCTTCAGACAACCACACGCTTATAGAGAAACGATTTGAGGAAAATTCAGGGATATACGTTGCGCTGAGCTTAGGTGTCAGTGTTTAGACAGGTCAGTTAAGAGCGATAACATGCTGAAAGAACACTTCTTGTCCTCATCTTGTTCAGCGTGGAACGGTTTTATATAAAAAACAATGTATGTAGTTGTACATCTTTATATTTGATTCATAGGCATGGTAGGTTGAGCGATGCTTTCATTCATGTCGTGAGCTTGTTCTGGAGGATAATGTTCAGCGTACAAGTGGGTTCAAAGTGATCACAATACCTGATAAGGCCAATGTAGGAAGATGTTCCCGACTGGGATTGTCGACTGGGAAGATGTTCCCGACTATCAGTGTTGCTTTTGAAAGCGAAGGTACATGGTCAACAGGCAGCGAAGTATTTGTGGATACACATCACAACTTTTTCTGTCGCGCTTTTTCAAACCAGTTGCGTTTGTCGCTGTCCCCATTCCTGTTTGTCTTTTTTTTTTAGTTTTTTACAGTGCTGTGCAGAACCTACGTGCAGCAAAAGCTTGTTGTTTTGTTTGCCTTTTTACTATTGACAAAATAGCTCAGATGTTAGACCATATTTGAGGTACGTGTAGGCCTGGAATGCGAACTGCATAAGCGTAGGTTGACTATGTGAATCGATTGTGTAAAAGTTGCAATCTGTAACAAGTTGCGCCTCATGTAAACACATGCAGTTGATCATCCTAAATAAAATCACATTCTTATGAACATCATCTGGTGGATTTTATTTGTTTCACTTTCACTTTGATTCTGCCATATGTTTATTGTTACACATACAATTATGGTTCTTGTGTATTGTAGGGTGAGTCACAATACATTGTATGACATGTATGAGTGCTACACTTGTCCTTTAAACAACACTAATTACGATAAAAATCACTCTTGTGTTTCCTCTGTGTTAGCGATGACCTTAATTTGCATCGACTCAGACACTTTTTTATTGGTCTATGGTATTCGGAAGCAATGTCAGACAGTTGCTATCACTGATTGATAAGGACCATGCACGGCTTACGCTTAGCTTTGGCAACAAAATTATCTCGGTTTCTCGGCATTCGCCTGTCGTTTTGTGGATGTCTGACTCGTTCTTATAGCATCCCTTAAGCGCGTTCGGCGTCGTCATTCATTTTGTTTATTTCTTTTTCAAGTTTTCCTAGAAATTCTCTCACCAACGTCTATGTAGATCAGTGCAGCTGTCATACTCAGCACTTGAGTTTGCTCTCATCAGGGCCTCCATTCAAAAAGTTCGAACGGTGTCCTAAAATACAAATGCTACCGATACACAGACGAAAAATCCGTGCTGACTCGTCATATAGGTAATTCGTGGCCCCGCGACGTCTCTTCCGCTTTACTTTCCTTATACAGTTTACAAACAGCACATGATAGATATGCTTAGTTGCGCAGCCTGTAGGCAGTGCTGCTCGTATAATGATACTTCAGATAGGTGTCATGTTCAGTACGTTCATGCGTCTTGGGAACGGACCATGATATCCGTGAAGTACGTTGGTTCAGCACGTTGGTCTTGGCCATTAGCACATGACTGTGGACTCATTTTCTTCTCTCGCCACCTTATCCCCTTCGTCGCGCCTCTTTCCCCGGTCTCTCTTCGCCTAACACGTCCATTTGCTTCCGTTCAAGCCGTCTACACCTCTTCTGTCCTTGTCCTTTGAATTTATCCCTAGATTTGTACCTCTCATTGCTCATACATCTAGTGTCCTCATCCATACACAGTCTTTCCAAGACTACTTGTCTGCATTCCTCGTCCAGTCTATTTTCCACTTTCACAATTTACCTCCCACTCCACACGTATTCTTTACCCTCCACCCACCTACTTTCCGTGTACATTGTCTGACGTGTACGTCCCATCTACATTTACTTTCCCATCTCCACCTATCTACATCTACTAACTCCTTTTTCTTTCACAGTACATGGCCGTCGCTACACTTGCGAGACCTGCGGACAACATTATCATCATCCAGTCTCTTTAAAACTTCATCGCAAGGCTCACGAAGGCCTCACCACGTGCCAGTTCTGTGGAAGGACTTTATCAATGGTGGCGTCTTTACGAGCTCATCTTCGGACGGTGCATGGCCTTAGTGAAGAAGAGATGCGACGGATGGTGCCTACAGCGCGGAGAAGAAGACAGGCTCGCTTTGGGCCAGTGGTAGATGGTGTGGGAGGGGAGGATAGTATGTCACAGTGACGGAGTCTGATGGAGGGACGAAGAAAAGTGTGGACTGGCTTTAGACGGCTTTGGAGGGGGGGGGGGAGGGGATGCTGGTTTGTCACAGTGATGGAGTCTGGTGAAGGATTAAAAGTAGTTTGGACCGATTGTGGATGGGGTGGGGAGGAGTAGGTGGGGAAGATAATGCCACAGTGAAGGGAAGTAGGAAGAGGGAAGAGGAGTAGAGGAAAGGAGAAAGTGCAAAAAGGCATTGCTCTCTCATGAATGAAATTTGAGTGATGGGTCCCCCCACTGTGTAGTGAACACAGTATGTCACTGAAGAGACTAGATGAAAACAAAGCTAGAGAAAGATGAACCAGCTTTTTTGACTCTGGGATGGATGGCATTGAAGAGATGGATGGGACAGATAATATGTCTAAGTGCAGAGTGTTGTGCGCGACTTAGCGTGTTCGGCAGTGAGAACTTAAGAAGGAAAGTGGCGTGATAAACATCTACTGCGAATTTCACACGCGGAATGACAATATTGAAGACATTTGATGCTGAATATGCATGTTTGGGGGATGTTTATTTCAGAAAGTGGACGGTTGTATCAATAGGTTTGACTGTCCTCCAGGAGACGTCGTTTGTTTTGCTTTGTGTGAATTTTGCGTTGAGATTTAAGTCTCGTTTGCAGCGCTAGGCCCTCGTTCCAACGTTAATAAATGTTGCGTTAATGTCGTGTACACTTACAGCGCTGTGAAGTGCTTTATCGTATGAGCTTCGTCCGTAAACGTCGGGCATTCGAATGTTGCGTTATTGCGTACTGTATATGTGCTGGTCATTAGTGTTCAAACGTACCTATAACTTCACCCATCGTATGGCGCAAAATGCAAATCATCGACGTCTTCGTCGATATCCAGATGTTCGAATGCTGTTCATTAGGACCCGCGAGTGAACGGTTGATCGTTTGATTCTCACTTAGTCTGTTCGTGACGCACTAGATTAGATTTTTAGGATGTCGATGCAGCCAGTGGCTACTATGTAACCGATTTGATACAAATTTTAACGAGCTGCATATACTTAATGACTCAAATTTTGCTTATTTTGTGTTTCATCTTGTATACTGCGATTTGGTAAATCATTGTTACTATGCTCACGACCTAAGTGTAAAAACATTCGCGTCAATGCATCTCGCTCTTGCTTTTATTTCGGAAATGTATTGTTTTAAAATCCGTGGGTGACCGTTCTTTTTTACCATGTGCTCATTTATGTGGCGTTCTTCCATTATTTTGCACTTGAGAAGAGCTTGCATTGACGCAATACACATGCGTGCCTGTTTTTGTTTGTCTTTTCCCACCAGCTGTGATTGTTTGTTAAGGCCGACTGGTTTGGTTAGCTATATGTAGGGCTTCATGAGACATGAACGGTACATCAGAAGGTAAGAATGACCGATATTTGATATCCTGATGACTTCTGATCCAGTCTCATGACATACCTATGTATTTATAACTTTGCATTTGTTTTTAGGCTTTCTCATTTTTTTTTTAATATGAAGAGCAAATAAAAAACGACCAATACTATGATCGGTCTATCGTTTCTTTCGACATTTTCCCCTCCTTATTCTAATTTGATGGGATGTTTTTATTTTAATCAGCGTCTCATTTCTTCTGTTGACGACTGGCACTTCCACGTTAATAATAGTGGATAGTTTTATTTACACTCCCCGACTTCTGCGCCTATATTTACAGCTCTGTTCACACCACAGTTTTTCCCGACTATTTTCACGTCTCTATTTACACCTCACTGCTTCTCAGCTTGTGTAGCCTCGGACGCCGTTTTCCACTCTCCAACTTGACCCTACCTGACAAACGGACGGGCTCCACTCCATTCCCGCTGTACCTAGATATGTCTCCGTGCTCTGGTGGAACACTGCCGCGGGCCCAGAAAGATGACTTTTGACGCTTTGGACGCTTTATAGGTTTTGATTCAGATAAAATCTTCCTTTTTTAAAATATTCCTCTGGTTGTGCTGGTGTTCAGTCACTGCTGTTCTCTTTACCCGTCATTAGGTACTAGCCCATTGAGCTCCGCCATTGAGTCTTTACCCGCCATTGAGCTCCATTAGGTACCACTGTAGTACTTCAGTATGTTGTGCTAGTGTGAATAAATGCTCTCTCTCTCTCTCTCTCTCTCTCTCTCTCTCTCTCTCTCTCTCTCTCTCTCTCTCTCTCTCTCTCTCTTTCTCTCTCTCTCTCTCTCTCTCTCTCTCCCTCTCTCTCTCTCTCTCTCTCTCTCTCTCTCTCTCTCTCTCTCTCTCTCTCCGTTGCCCCTTTATTTCTACCATCTACCTATCCTGACCTCTACCTTCTTTCCTCTTCCTCTATATCTCTGCCCTTCGGTACCGCTGAATTTCAGCCCTCATTATATCTGCATTCCTCCCTGAATAACCACTGTATTACCCTTCATTTGCCATAACTTACCACTCGATCTCTCCGCCCTCAGGCACACCCGGCGCCAGAAGAGGCTCTCTCGACCTCACCTCCATCTCTCAAGACACCTCCAGTGGAGTTCAATGTACCGTCTGCGGAAGGCAATACTCGACTCGCCAGGCTCTTCTTCATCACATCAAGGTCCATGAAGGACGCACTGGGTGCCCAATCTGTGGGAAAGTGCTGGGAAGGATGTGTCATCTAAGGACTCACATGATGGGTGTTCATAGGTTAACAGCGGAGCAGGTGCGTAGTATGGTACCTACAAGATCATATATGCCAATGGGGTCGTATGTGCCAATGCTGAATGGGATGGGGACGGGGGAGGGGCAGCGGGGAGAGATAAGAGGACAGAGTGGAGGGATGGGAGGGCAGAGCTCTGAGGGGAGTGGGGTGGGGAGGATGGAGGGAGAGGTGGGAGGGACGGAATGGCAGAGTGGAGAGGGGGAATGGACGGCAGGGTGGTAGGAATGACAGGCAACGAGAGGCGGAATGATCGGCAACATGCCAGGAATGATCAGTAACGAAGGCGTAATGTTTGTTAGTACAATGGATGAAGGATAATCCAGATGTAGTATAAATAATGAATGGAGTGTGAAATGTGCGTCGATTGATGATTGCATTTTTCTTACTCGATGCCATTTCGAACATTGGTACGTGTGTTTTTTCTTGACAAGGCAAACCCGCAACATGACCTGCTGGCTTTTCGCGCTTAAGCGAATTTGTGCGTGTTTTTCTCTTTATCTTTTGTATAGCTTGTGTAATGTAAAGAGAAATCATATTGTGTATAGTTCATGTGTTTCCTTGCCTTAGGTGTGCTCCGAAATAGCATTTTTATCGTCTCATTGATTCGTGTTTCTGTAGTCTGGCCACTTCATTTTCCTCAGAAGACATTTATTTCACAGTTCTTATTCTCCTCATTCCTTCGTTGGTAACGATGCTCTGCGAACTTTGCAGCTCTCTCCCGACCAAAAACACCACGCGGTATATTACATCACAAAGAAAAACGTTTATTTTTCCTCCATTCCGAGCCCGTCTTGTGCACAGATTACAACATTAAGTGACGGGATAAGGGTACATTGAGTAGCAACATTGTGTCTTCACATCACATAAGGGAGATATCACAAACACTGTGTCGTCCTAGCTTACATCTACATCACACGTTGTTATCATTAAACGCATCACAAGAAACAACATCATAAACATCATCAGCATGACCATCATCATCATATCGAGATCCTAAAATCCCTGCTGGGTTATTCAGCTAAGTTATAACTAACATTCGGTAGTGACTAGTGACGAGGTTCCTAGATATACAAATGTGGGGAAGAACAGTACCTAACAGCAGTGAAAGCTCTTCATTCATGTCAAAATATTATTTTTTCCTAAGCGTGGAAGTGTTCATGTAGCCTCTCTCCCTCTCCCTCTCTCTCTCTCTCTCTCTCTCTCTCTCTCTCTCTCTCTCTCTCTCTTTCTCTCTCTCTCTCTCTCTCTCTCTCTCTCTCTCTCTCTCTCTCTCCCTCTCTCCCTCTCTCTCTCTCTCTCTCTCTCTCTCTCTCTCTCTCTCACACGTTTTTTTCATCTTGACCCTGCTCTTTCCTGTTCTAACGTAGAAGCGTCAGTAAAAGACGAACCGTCTCCTACAATTTGTAACGTTCTAACTATTTCTCACAGCTTAGTGACAGAAAGTCACCGTCTGGCCTGCACCTTTGGCGACTGGAATGTCCACTGTTTCATCAATATGTCGTCCTTCTGGCCATTTATAACCTCAGCTGTTTATCGTCCTAGAACTTACCACTGAAGGTGGATTCACACCTAGTGCGTTTGGAAAGAAAAGGCTTCTCCGTTTTCTGAACGTCTTAAGAACATGGGAGTTTCTCAGCGAAAATACGCGAATCAGAAGTGGCTGTACGAATATTAATTCTTATTTGTGCTATCTGTCTGACATCCTAAGCTGTTACTCCAACGATAATATTTACAGTAAAGAAACATTTAACGAAGCGGCTAGAAGGAGATGGTGAGCCCGTCATACTCGCCTTATAACCGTTTGCCTACTTTTTGCATCATGTCAATGTCTCATACCTAGTTTAGTACAACTGGGAAAACCTAACATATGTATAAACCCTGTTGTGCATCACTAGGTGTCTACCTGCCCAGTGTCCACACAGCAGACCAAGAATCTCTACACTTAGACATCGTTTGGTTGAAAATATGGTTGTGATTATCTAACAAGCATCATGTTCTAGAAAAATAGCGCGTGCTTTGGATTATAACCATTATTGAAACGTTAATATACCTAGTTACTAGTGTGCTTGTTGCCTACGCTTATCCCTTGTTGATTTCAATAACATTTGCATCACAGTTTATGCGTTCATTTTTACAGCAAAGGAACAAGATGCATTTTCTTCAGCGCGTATAGGTACCTATCTCTTGACGATACGCGGAGTGGCAATGTTAGAGCATCGCCAGAACGAAGCTTTGAATTTCATGGCGATATAAAGGGAAACTAAGTAAGTTTCCCACCGAAATACCTCCAGTAAGTTCAATTTTTTTTTATCATTTTTAGATGTGTTTTCATTCCTTGCACGCAATTCTCAACGAAAACTTTAATGTCTTATCACTGAGACGTTTGAGCATTAAACAGTTTTTTTTCGGAGTTACCCAAATGGGATTAAAACATCACAGACGTTTTTGATTTAGCGCTATACGTACATGTATTGAAACAAATGCTGATCTCGCGCATGCGCGTTGAGATCGTCACAGATGATCATCGATCAGATCTACGATGATCTTTAATTTTGTTTGTGGATTCTACGCTAATGGCCGGGAGTATATGAACTGAGCAAATTTCTTAACATTAACGAGATGAGACTTCACTCGCCAATGTCATCCAAAACAGACAGGCTAATTAGCAGCCACTGGATATTGACCAAAGCTGGTTTTTGTGACCAGGCTGAAACAGCATTGCTTTTTGTTGAGAGATTATCTACCATCAGTAGATCTTTTTAGAGATATGTAAGTGCTCGTTTCCAAGTAATGCCCACCTGTTATAGGTATTACTATTTATATACACTGTGGGTATTACCAAAAAATGTCTATATCGTCAAATGTGCCTGACATATTGCAAAAGTGTTTGCATATTACACTGGAAATAGGGATTTTATTGTATTGTCATCTCCTCCTAGATCCATAGGCTTCCAATGTGCTGTTGCACTTCAAAATGGTTGTTTTGACGATGAGTGCTAAGCAGTGTTCACTCATCACTGTGTGTATTTTCTCTTTTGCACTCCGAATTTCAGGCTACAGTTACATTTCACAGTTTGGATTAAGGCATACCACATGAAGCAAGAATACAACTCTTGACATACTCCGCAGTAGAATGGGTTGCCAGTCATGGGGTCACCTGTTTCCATTCCTAATAATGCATGGAATAGCAGCATGTGCTGATGGGAGTTATTTCGACAGGCATTCCGCTCTTGTGATGCCTAAATGAATTGTGTATTGGGTTGTAAAGAACAGCTAATTAGACAAATTCCAATAACAGCAAAAGCAATGATCAACAGTAACAGCGAGATGGAAACATTTTGCGGCTGGTGAACATATGATTATCTGCTCATTTTGACATTTAAGATTATTGTAGATGCGACACTTATGAATAATTCTGCTGACATTTATAATCGATTAATGTTACTTGACACTAACCAAACAAATAACTAACTATCAACATCAACTCTCCAGTGTTGTGACTTATTCGTGTGATGCCTTATAACTAACAATGAACACATTCCTATCCATAATCTCATAGACCGAAACTTTTACATATATCGAGCCATGTAAACCCAAACGAGCAAATGCCATCTCATAACTCACGGCCTGTTCATAGATCCCGGCTAAAACGCTTTCAGCCATGACTTTAGAACCCAGACAAAGCCGAATCCCTCTACACAGATCACGATTAAAGTTTTTCCTGCGGCGGGATTCGAACCCGCGTTTTCAGGAGTCTTACGCCGACTTGCTGGATGCCTGTGATAGTAGCAGATGGTGTCTCTCCTGACGAACTGTGAACGCCTCACTGTGGACAGAAATTAAAAACGAAAATCACTGAAGTGAACAAAAATGATACTCTGATATGGTGGTCTGTAAGACTAAAATGATACTCTACTTAGGTACTCATTCTGCGTTTGGTTTTAAAATGTTAATTATGATATTTTCCTATTACCATGTCTTTGATTAACATCGTACCTGCACAAGGCAGAAAATCATATTCCTCGACAACTGCATGATATCATCAGTCTGTCCTCGTTGGGTTTCAGACAAAACATAAGCGTAGTTCTAAAAAAAAAATCCCCAAAACCTAACCCTGCATTCTTTCTTACCCCTGCGGCGTTTGGGCTTCGTCCTCCTTTTGAATCCTTCTGTTGGCGAACATGCGCGATATTTTAAAGTTCTTGATTGCCACGCGGAACTGCGGATGGCTGATTGAATAGATGAACGGATCCAGGCAGGCTGCTGTCTTGCAGAAAATCCCTGTGAAGAGGAGCGAGAGAATAATTGTAACATGGGCTCTTCTGATATGGGAAATATTGGAAACACGAAACCTTGAAACGCACAATAGTTTTCTTCTGTTTGTCACCCCAATCGCGAGAGCTTTGTTTGAGGGAACTTCTTGATGTGTGTGTGTACCCCCGTAGCGTCAAATGCCTACCACCCTTGTAGAATTCTTTAAATTGCATCAATTCGCACGGCCGCACAATTTAACACTTCACGGAACCTGTCAATATTTGTGTCGTGTTTGGTCTCTATTTCTTGCATGTTTTACCTTTGCCTTCACCCTCACAGCATACAAACAAGCCTGATAAAATCATGACATGTCTTTACAGTTAGCTTATAAGACATGCGCAGTGAGTTTATACCACAACCTGTCACATATTTCTCCATGATGACTCGTAAATTATCGGATTCGTGTCACATTCGCGGCACTTTGAGACGTCTTATCATACCACTGAATCGTTTCATTGGATAATGGGTACTAAATTACCTTTAGTGTCTCCCCGTGATGGATGGTGTGCCACACGTGTTGCTATCTTTTTCGAGTCATTTGAGGTTGTGTTCGTGAGAAGGTATCTTCTCTTTGTCTTTGATATTACATTCCGTCTTCGTGGAATGGCGAATTATAATGACCACCCAGACACCTATTTTCTTTTTAAATCTCTTGACAATTATTTAAAAAGGCCAAAACTCTAATTCATTCGTTGTTTATGCTAATAGATGGTAATATAAGGTGATGATTTACCTACCTCGCTTATTACCTCGGACTACTCTCGAAACCGTGCGGTAACTTATGACTCCTAAAGTAGATACTTAATTAATTTGACCGCTCACAATGCTTCAAGACTGCGCGCAATGACTCTCGCTTCGAGCTCGCATTGCCGGGAAACGGCGAACTGGAGTTACTGAGTTTAACTTCTAGGTACTCCACTAATCAGCGCACGAGCTGGCGACGAAATGGCGGCAGAAATTGGCAGACTCGCTCTTTTGTGTCAAATGACGTGCATTGTGACAGGACGTCGGTCGATAAGTCGTTTCCAATGGTGTGCTCGTAATTAAAACGTAGAAATAAAGTATAAGAACGCCCGGCGCCCCAATCTCTCAGTACGTACATTTGCGTGCGTCCTGGTAATTTATATCGACAAATGACTATCAAGATTGGCAATATTCTGGTAGTCGTTCCATCGGCCGTCACGCTAAGCATAGATGCACCTATGCGGGGAATCTCCCAACTACAGTCAATAATATCACCGAAATTTTTCCGACCTCATGAGGTGCGTGGTTGATCTAGCTACTGATATGTACCTACCTATTATAGCAGACCATATCCCACGAGCCGCTGGGGGGGGGGGGGGGCATAAAGTTGCCCCCCTTTATGTTTTGTGAAATATCTCCGAAACCTGATGAGCTACGACCGTGAAACTTGGCATAGCTTCAAATGAATACCTAGGCAATGTTTGAGGAAAGTTTGGTGGTTGTAGCACCTAAGATGACGTCACAGTGACGTCATAAAGTTTTGTCGTTTTCCGATATGGACCGTTTCTGATGACGCTGAGCATGAAACTCAACTGTAAATGAACTAGACAGCACCTGCTGTCATCCTAAAACATCTAACTACACTTCCATCTAGTTTCTGACCAATAATCGACCCTTTATATTCGGTCCCATATATCTGATGTATCGTGAGGAATATGAGAGTCGCAAATCTATAATTTCACTTATGACGTCACTGTGACGTCATTTCAAATGGGACCAACACCAAATTTGGACACAACCTCGGCTAGGTATTCAGGAAGATGTGTGCAAAGTTTCGTTTCTCTATCTCTTCGCGTTGCGACGATATCGTCGCAGAAGTAAAGGGGGGGGGGGGCAACTATATGCCTCCCCCCCCCCAGCGGCCGGCGAGTGGCGCGGAGGCCCAGCGGCCGCCGGGATATAGTTATATATAGTTGGTAAATATAATTGATATGTCTGCATGCACTTGTATTGAGAGGCAGTGGATATTTTTAGCAAGAAAACTTCATGGCATTACAAGCAGTAATGTGAATCGGCAATGGGATAGTTATTAGTTGCAAAATTATTTTCACTTTTAATTAAAGCGATGGCCTAATGAATGGTCCTGTGAGGCATGATGATACCGCATTGATTTGTAGAATTGGTATATTATTTGCATCGTTATCCATTACCTGGTATCATGATTGCCACCAGTAGCGGCGGAACACCTTCAATTAAGGGGGAGGCACTGCCGACTTTTGGTCCCATTCATTCCAGCAATGCCCATATGGCTAATGTTAAAATGCCAAAATCAAAGGGGGCACGGTGCCCCGGTGCCCTCCCCGTTCCGCCGCCAACAGTGCGGTATGGTATCACCCGATAACACTACCTGATATGGTTGCCAGCGAAGTGAAGTATCATCTCATACGTTACCTGGTATCATGGTTGCCAGCGAAGTGAAATATCATCTCGTGCATTACCTGGTATCATGGTTGCCAGCGAAGTGAAGTATCTCGTACATTACCTGGTATCATGGTTGCCTGTGAAGTATCATCTCGCACGTTACCTGGTATCATGGTTGCCAGCGGAGTGATATGGCGTCGGTAACCAAACACCCCCATCAGCGCCACGGTAGCGTATGGTGTCCATGAGAGGAACCACAGGAGAACCACGCTACCAACGACGCGAGCCAATCTGCGGAGAACCAGAGGCCAGAGTCAGAAACCAGAAGGAACCAAGGCAGAACTACGCTGTCAAGTTTTGAACACGCGAGCCATCCTGCGGAAACCAGAGTCCGGGGTTAGAAACCACCAGGTGACACGCGAGTCGGCCTGTGGGAACCAAAGGCGGCGTCAGAAAGCAGAGACAGAAAACACGAGATAACTAGAGAGCGAGACGCCTGGGGAGAGCGAGCGTCTGGGGCTGTTTGGATCATAGACCACAGGAAACCAGAGGCGTCTGAGCAAATAAGGTTTGAAGTTGGTCTCACGTGATCCCCGGTGACCTTGTATGACAGCTGTACATGCCCAATGAAAACTTCCGTTCGCTGCAATCACTTCAAAGTTGTGGCAGTTTACATAAGCCATTCCTGAAGCGAATGCCTTGATTAAACATGCATGCTTTTGAATTATCTCAATATGTAAGTTGTATGTTCGATGAGATGAGTCTGAAAAGTAACTTTAAAATAATATTTCTCTGATAAACTTAGCTGAACTTGGTCCGTTCGTTCAGCATCAACTTTCCTTTTCAATATTATTGCTATATCGCTCTGAGCTAAATTGAAACCTTGCTACATGTCGAAATGCTCTAACTTATGCGCTAACAATAATATTCCATGGGCGAAGTACCTATATTTCTCTATGGGAATATATGCCAGACATGTGTCACATGCACGTGCCTTGATTTTATTCAAAAGAACAACCAGCCCTATGTGACCTGATGAACGTTTTGGTGCACCATGTTCATAAACTTCGTCAAAGTTATCCCGCGGTTGCGACTTTCTTAGGCCCTGTTGGGACGCAAATAGGTACAAAGCTGCAGTGAACAACGAGCTAATTTTGTTGTTTCTGTGGTGCCGAGTCTCGGCACGCAAAGTCCGTGGAGGGCTTTGGAAATGCAAAGGACTTTGCAGATACTTTCAGTTGTTCTCGTGTGTCGAAATGCACTAGGGATTTTTATTTTTATCTTAGGAGGCGTTGCTGTTAGATGCGCTCTCTAGTTGTTTACTGACCTGTTTTATGAGAGGTAATACATTCTTACCCGCTCCATTTGCTGCCATGAATAAATAGCGGCTACATAAATAAAGCAACTTTCGGGAGTTCATATCCGAAAAGATTTACTGTTCATGCCATATGCCATTTTTGAGAAACATGACACGTAACATATAACTCTCGCTTTTCAATTGCGCTGTGCTTGATCATATATTTCATTAAAAATTCAAATAGAATGAAGAGCTAACGAGAAAGCCACTCGCTTTCATTGCGTCTCTGAAGCTATTCAAAATCCGCTTAGCTAGCTGAGATTCATTTCCAAGTGATGAGGCGGATGTCTTTGAAGTATGCCGCCTGGAAACGGACTGACGAAAGTGAAATTTGTCTAATTATGTCAGCATTTTGAGCTGAAAGTAAAAGCATGACTAACGTCACAGGAGATTAAGCCGATAATAACACAGTTTGAGGTCAAGTAATAAAATGGAGCCTACTTGTGGTTAGGCGTCATCGCTTCAAAGAATCATTACTTTACCAGAGCTCAAAGGGTACTTGCTTATGCATTGTGTGCCCCACTCTCAATTTAGACAGACAAAGGCGAATAATTTCGTTGCAGTGTTTCCTCATCACTTGCTTAAGGACAACATCTCGAATTTTGGGAGACGAAATGAACGTTTTACACGTGAGGAACATTGAACTGCGACGAACCAAACGACGAATGCGTGGGAAGAATTAAAAACAGAACTAATGAATGTTGAAGCGACACATTCAGACAAATTGGACCCTGTTTGGTGTTTTGTAAGCCTTAGAGCGTTTATTTTTATAGGTTGGAAGAATCAACACAAGGCGCCAACCGTTTTGTTTACCTAACTCATTCTTTGTGACTGTTATAAACGCAAGTATAAACGTAACTAAAACGTGCTAGCTCAGTTGCGAGACATTGACATAAGAGGATTATGTTTGACATCACAAGTTCTAAAAGCAGTTGACACGTGCACATAATCTAAAGTTTCTCTTGGGAGTAATGCGGCACAGTATGACTTCAGGCGCTTTGCGCTAGCGACATCTTTAGCAGAAACGTTAACGTGACCCGGGAAGTTAAAGTGACCATCCCAATTAGTTTTGAGTTGAGATAGCCAAATTGGTGGCCATAGCCTGTAAATACCGGTTTGGGCACTCACAACATCGAAAAATGCTTTAATTCGGAGATATGGAATTTCAAACTTGCAGTTTTCGGATTCTAAGGGGCTAATGCATTGAGATGCCCCCTTAGAATTTGTGACGTCAGCGGTGATCTAACGATTTTAACCCTCGCCCTGGCAGGGCATTTTTCATAACACGGCCTGGCAGGGGGGGGGGGTCGATGCGACCCCCCCCCCTCGCGATTGGCTCCTATGGCACCTAGAAACACCAAATTTGGTAGGTAGGTGGGCCCCCTGGAGTTCTCGCCCCTGTGCAAATTTGGTTGTTCTAGGTCAATATTTAGGGGGGATTTGGGGGGTATAAATGTAAAATTTTCGCTAAAAACAGGTCAAAAGTTTTTCGCTTATAACTTTTGATCTAATTAAGATAAAGCAAAAAGAAAAGCACCAGTGAACTCAGCACGTCAAGGCGCGTCGAATGATATACTTTTTAGCTTGCTTAAATGTACTTAAAGTTTTTCTTAAATTTTAAGTAAACTTAAATTTATAAATTAAGTTCAAGTTAACCAAATTGCACCATATCGCATATCATTCGATTCGGCTGATCGCCAGAAACACAATGATACCATTTTTTAAGCTCTAGCGTCATTATGTGCCAAGTTATTGGCAAAAACGTCATTTGACCTCAGTTGACCTCATTTGACCTGACCCATGGATAAGTACACCAAACAAAGAAGCCCCAAGTGACCTGCTGCTAAGTACTGTGGTTTCAAAGCACAAAAGTGATGGAACGAAGCGGATATCTCCAGTATTTTCCGAATTTAGTATTTTCCCATAGGCTTAACATTACGACGTAATGACCTCTAACTGACCTCAGGTCAGTGACCTCAAAAAACCCGAACTATATGTTATACAATTCGGTGAACTTAGCACATCCTGAAAGTTTGAAGGAAATCAGTCCAAAACTGTGAGTTGGACAGGTGCAAAAAGAAAATTGAAATTTGACCATGACCTTGTACCGGTTTTTCTGACCTGGTGACCTGACCCAAGGTCACCCGGACCTGAAATTTTTAGGTCATATGTAAAAAGGTTGCCCCATAAGCTGTGCCAAATTTGGCGGCGCTGCGCGCCGCCGTTTTTACGCTATCTTCGAAAAACCTTAGGGGGGGGGGTCGCATCGACCCCCCCCTGCCAGGGCGAGGGTTAAAACCTTATACTAACATCTTTGTAAAGCAGTGGTGGTATAAGCTATTTGCGCGCAACATCTGCCGCGAACGCCGCACTTCCAAAATGAAGTCGCTAGGAACAGCGGAGATCCCAAAAATGTAAACAAAAGTAAAAGTATATCTTGAAAACCGGTGAATATTTTTCGGTGAAATTTGGTAGATATTCTTTTTTGCTCTTTTTGAACCGAGCGACATCACTTTCATGCCAATTGATTAACTTTTTTGAAGGTGGGAGGGTCCCTTTAAAGCCCCGAGTGGCTCTAGGTTTCGATATTGAACGAAAGATGCCTGCAGGCTTAGCTAGAATCGCAAAGCCCTGGAGACACGGGTGTCCCTTTCATATATCCCTAGAAGGGTCCGAGTCTTTCCGATTACTGCGGCATAAAAAACTGGCGATACATGATATGGATGGCTTTATCCTAAAATTGATCATTAGACTCCTGCCAGAAAAATTCAGAAAGGCTGGAGATGCACACGAATTCACGTGTCACCAATTGGGATCATGCTGTTGTACCATTATGTTCAATCAATTTATGGTGGTTGTGTTCCCTACCCAAAGGTTGAGGCCACGCTTAAAAGAAGAACATACGTCGCACAACAGCTGCGCATATTTCCGAGAAACCATCGCGCAATATTTACATACTCTAATGACGCTCTCTTGCCACGGCAGGCCCTTGAGTCTAGGGTCCAAGAAGATGTGTTGCGCAACGTATTGCGACTCTGTTCACTCATCACTGCTGCCCGTCGGTTCTGCGAGCGCAAAATAATGGCCAATCAAAACACACCTTTGTAGTTTTCAGCGAACATGGGTGAGTAGATATTGCTGTGCGAGCGATCTTTTTGCGTGCCTTTTCTGTTAAGTACTAGCCTTGATCTAAGTATGGGCCTTTCGGATGAAATGCCATGCCTTTCGGATGGAGGAGTACCTACTCGTTCTAAAATGACACTCATTAGTAATTCTTTTTCTTTTGACAGGTTTTAATGAGATGCGCCTCAAAACAAAAGTCGAACGTCTTGGGCACACTGTTCCTGATATAACAAGCAAGTCTAAGTAAATTTACAGGTATGCAGTTATTTTGCTTACCATACAGAATATTTAAAAATTACCTAACGTGCAATTTTCAACATGACATGTTTGCATTGTCCACCAGATATCAAATGTCAAACTCGATGGGAAAAACGTCCAAAAGACACAGTTGATGCAGTTTAAATTTCAAAATTCCCTCAGATCTTTATATCCACAGCTAAAACACAGCCTACCTATATCAAAGTTTAAGAGACAGCTGCAGCGGCGGCTCCTCTCTCAGGTCACTTGAAGCTGATTTTAGTAGGAATAGGCGCGTATGTATGTTTTTGTTTTTTATTTGTATGTGTCGCGTTTTACCCTCGCTTTATGTACCTCATATGACTAAGAACTGTAAAAACCACATCCGTGTGGATAGTTCGTACCTTTACAAATACAAATACAAATACAAATACAAATATCACATCTGTAAAGCGCGCAATACGATTCTCGACATCAATATTTAATTACAGGAGCCACCTACGTATCACTTATATAAGCTACCATTTATATAATCTAATTGACCGTCAGAACATGCCCAGTGAATGACACCTATGAGCCTTGTTAGCGGTATGTTCTGCTCAATAACATCCGGGATTATTTTATCACAGACGGCGGGCAGACGACAGCAGAGCATCGGGATTTTACATAGTACGGATTAGAATGTCAGAACATCGGTTACGTTAGAACAAATAGAACGGGTTTGTTTGAACATCGGTGCCGGTTTGCTAGTTGTGTTCTTGAAACTAGTGATGTAGTTGTAAATAATGTGATTTAACTGACAGTGAGGTAGCCTGGACTTCTCTGTACCCGTTCAGTGCATGCAATGTGAGTTTTTATTAAATGACTCAATCAGTAATTGGGTGTCAACCCGCTGTTGAAGTGTAACTGAACTAAACAATGGTCTTTGGAAAGAGTTTATTTGGGTTGTGCTCTGGGTGTGACATCCCAATGCCCTTAATTCCGGTGTGTTGATTACGAAAGGTTTTTTGCCTGCAATAAAATAAAATAACGACATTACGGCCGACCGGCTTCTGGTCGTTATCTAACTGATTTAATGATAACAAACTAATCATGGCGGTATTGCAGTGAGTCCAAGGGGATTCTGTAAAGAAGATAACGTGCCGAATAACCTTTTGGTTCGCCTTTTTTAGAGCGCTTACAATGCGTGACGTAGTTGTAACAATTCCAATTAATTACGTATCTAGTTTTACGCCGGTTTTGCGTTAACTAGCAACGCAGATAGCAAAGAGAGATAGCGCTTCTCTTGCATCATAAGTGTCACGCATCATAGTATTTCACATACCATGTCATCTATACCTAACGTAATTTAACAAAATGATTATAACATGATTCCAGGAAAGAATAATGATCAAGGTTCATGGAATGCTGTTACGCGGAGGCACGTCGTTAGACTCATGTCGTGTCTAATTAACCCGGCAGTTGCTGGGGTATTTCGCCACCCACCGTTTGCTGGGGAGGGGCGTTAAACGCCCCCAGCCGATAACTCAAGAACCAATAGGCGCAGCGAAACGCACGAGGCGGCAAACGAAAGAGCGCGACGAGACGCTTCAGATGAGTACTTTAAAGTTGAATTTTGAGGTCACAGGTCGGGTCAAGGTCAGGTCAAACACCTGAAATCGGGCTTTCAGTAGCATAGTATTCAGGACTTCGCAATGGGCGCCTCTCGTCATAAACTCTGTCAAAACGGTGCACAATCCATCATATAAGGCCTACAAGAGTGTCAGCTCCATGTAGGGGTCAGTCAAGCATAGGTCAGGGTCAAGGTCAGGTCAACCGGGTAGGCACATATCCCCGAAAATCAAAACTGATATTCGCAGCCTGTGCCACATGTTTTATAGGTAATTTGGGGCGTGGAACACGATGGTGACATTCATTTTATCATATGTGTACGTGTTTGGCTCAAAAAGTTCAATTTAAGAAATGCATGTATCATGGTCGTGAAGAAGTCACGAAAAATTGCCAAGATTCAGTTCAAGATTATGGAAAATGCGGAACGATAATCAATAATCGAAGATAGCCATTTGATTGCTCATGGTATTGGCAGTCTAATGGCGTTTACGGCATGTCTGTATGTCTATTCTGTGATTTTATATGATTTTTTTAACATATGCCATTTTTGGTCGGAAACTCGGAAATCATGACGTCACTAAAACCTCGATATCTCAAAAATTTTCCAACCGATTTTTTTGAAATTTTGTCACAATAAACTTCAATCAATTCCTTACAGGTACCCAAAATTTGGCGCGCCTGCGGCGCGCCGTTTTTATGCTATGGCCCGGCGAAAAAAGTGGGGGCGTTTAACGCCCCCCCTCAGCAACTCGCGGGTTAAGTCGACTTCGGGTATCTACCAGAATTTGCTTAATTATTATGCTCAGGTACCTCTCCTACGATATTGCTAGTGGAAGTAAAAATACCCTGATGGTACTTATTTTATGACAATCTTACTTAATAAATTTCAAGTTGTCTCTGCGTCTGTCAGCCTCATGTGTCTTCTTGCGCCGGAACGGCGCCGCGTAGCGACGTGAAATTTGGTGACCACAAACTTTGGGTGGGGCGGACCATCGTATCAAAAGATGGGCGCAATCGGACCAGGGGTGCGGCGTCAGCGCGTGAATCTCTGCCCCAGGCTGGCCGAGGCCGGTGCCGAGCAGAGAGCACGTGCTTTAGGCTCAGTTGTTCGCTTAAATAACTGAGTGGAAACGATGAGAGCCAGCTCGGGAGATCATTAAACTTTGAACTCTGTGGATATTAAAAATACAGGTTTGCGAAAAGGATCAGGTATAGGCGCAGGTACAGGTATTCGGTACAGGTTTTACCGCTAAATAAAATGAATTTATTATCAAGCGAGCGAAGCGAGCAAACTTTCGGATCTGCAGCGCTCCTCGAAAAGCGCATATACCTACATGCCTACCATACAGCTAAATGAAGTAAGTAAACAAACTTAACCCTACTGGCATGAACATACAAGTTTTAACGGCCAAACTAATAATCCCCTCAAACATATATCTCGAATCTGTACAGTTATCGCGTAAACCTGTATTCTAGGCCGGCCGGCCGTGGTGACGCTTTTGCGAGGCTTATATCTCAGCAACCACTTGACCGATTTACATGCGGTAATTTTTGTAGGGTAGCTTCATTCTTTCTACCAAGTATTGGACTATTCCCAATGTACGTGGGTGACCACTTATGCACGTGCCACGTGCAAAACGAAGAGGTGTTGGTTTTGCAACAATTGCAATATCTCGGTAACTACTGGGCCGATTGCGCTGAAAGTTGGCATGTAGTCTTACTTAAAGGGACCCTCCCACCTTCAAAAAAGTTAATGAATTGGCACGAAAGTGATGTCGCTCGGTTCAGAAAGAGCGAAAACGAATATCTACCAAATTTCATCGAAAAATATTCACCGGTTTTCAAGATATTAGACTTTTACTTTTGTTTACTTTTTGGGATCTCCGCTGTTCCTAACGACTTTATTTGAAAGTGCGGCATTTGTTGCGCGCAAAGCAGCATATACCACCGCGTGCTACCAAACGTTTTAGTAAAAGATTTAAAAATCGTTAGATCTCCGCTGACGTCACAAATTCTAAGGGGGCATACCAATGCACTAGCCCCTTAGAATCCGAAAACTGCAAGTTTGAAATTCCATATCTCCGAATTAAAGCATTTGTCGATGTTGTGAGTGCCCAAACCGGTATTTGCAGGCCATGGCCACCAATTTGGCTATCTCAACTCAAAACTAATGTTAAGGTGGGAGTGTCCCTTTAATAATGTGTCTCAATGCTTCTAAATCCTCTGCCGCTTATTCTCCGTCACTATCCACCCTAATCTGTGTTTTCATTTAAGAGTAGCGAACCAACTTTCAACACGGCATTGCCGTACAGTATGCACTCAGGCGGCTATAACCGCCAGAAGCGACATTGCGGTACAGTATGCAATCAGGCGTTCGATAGTTCTGCCATCTAGCGCGTAAAAGGAAAGGTGGGGCGGCGGACACGACATTGCGGTACAGTATGCACTCAGGCGGCTTTATTCGCCAGCACCGTCATTGCGGTACAGTATGCAATCAGGCGTTTGATGGCTCTGCCATCTAGCGCGAAACAGGAAAGGTGGGGTGGCCACGCAATGGATAGTAGCCGGTTCACGACGGCCATCTGGTAAGTACAAATTTGGTGCAGGTTTCGTGCGATTAGATTCAGTGTGTTTCTTAGCAGCTATCAGCTAGGGTTACATTAATTGCTTATAGCTATTCCTGCTTTTTCATAGTATTAGACATTATTATCGATCAACCCTATTACTGGTGGGGTGGGGTGGGGGGGGGGCATCAGCCCCCACCTGTAGTATTTTTGCTGTCGAGTGAAAATCGCCTTAGGGGTTGGAAATTTGGCGACTTTTCCTTAGCTAGAGGCGTATTCAGGATCAGTTTCTCGGGGGTAAATCTGGTCACACTTAAAACAAAAATAATTTCAAAACAAACGTGTCCATCTGTATGTGTGCATATGCCCTAGAGACAGTATTGCGGTACAGTGTGCATTCAGGCGGTGATACGGCAGACGCGGCACTGCGGCACAGCGTCCATTCAGGCGCTTGACGCTCCTGCCATCTAGCGAGTAAAAAGGAATGTTTGGGCGGCTTTGCGAGCCGCACTTATTGGGTAGGTATGCGCACTCGATTACCTACCTGGCAATCTTCAAGAGAACAACCTTTCACCATTTACAGCATTAATAATACTTAAGATATTGAACAAACGAATGTGATAGAATACAATTAGAGTAGTTTACAGTGCTCATGTTAAGAACGTAGGTATGTTATGTTACGACTTACTGGTGGTTATAGGAATGCACTAGAGTAAGGTGGGAATAGAGCCTATAAGTAGGGTATGGGTAGGGTGTAGGTAGCGTATAGGTAGGGTAGGACATGTGTATATGGGTAGAATAGCGCTTTTTTGCGGCGTTCCCGATTGGCGGCGGGCGGGCGGGCGATGCGGGCGATTTTCATTTTTGTGGCGTTTGCGGTTGGCGGCGGGCGGGCGGGCGCGCGATGCGGGCGGTTTTCATTTTTTTTCGAGGCGTTTGCGGTTGGCGGCGGTCGGGCGGGCGGTTTTCATTTTTTGCGGCGTTTGTAGTTGGCGGCGGGCGGGCGTGCGATGCGGGCGGTTTTTATTTTTGCGGCTTTTGTGGTTGGCGGCGGGCGGGCGTGCGATGCGGGCGGTTTTTATTTTTTTGCGGCGTTTGCGGTTGGCGGCGGGCGGGCGCGCGATGCGGGCGGTTTTTATTTTTTGCGGCGTTTGCGGCGTTGTTTGCGGTTGGAGGCGGTCATTTTTACTTTTGCGGCGTTTGCGGTTGGCGGCGGGCGGGCGGGCGCACGATGCGGGCGGTTTTCATTTTTTCGAGGCGTTTGCGGTTGGCGGCGGTCGGGCGGGCGGTTTTCATTTTTTTGCGGCGTTTGTGGTTGGCGGCGGGCGGGCGTGCGATGCGGGCGGTTTTTATTTTTGCGGCGTTTGTGGTTGGCGGCGGGCGGGCGTGCGATGCGGGCGGTTTTTTATTTTTTGCGGCGTTTGCGGTTGGCGGCGGGCGGGCGATGCGGGCGGTTTTTTGTGGCGTATGCGGTGTTGTTTGCGGTTGGAGGCGGTCGTTTTTTATTTTTGCGGCGTTTGCGGTTGGCGGCGGGCGGGCGTTTTTTTTTTAATGATTCCGTGTCCAAACTTTGGGGTCCGTAGTGCTCCTTGAAAAACCATACCTACCTACTATACAATTAAATGAAGTAGGTAAATATCAAACTCAACCCTACTTATAAAAACATACAAGTTTTGACAACCAAACTAATGGCCCCATCAACCATATCTATCCAAACGTACAGTTATCGCGTAAACCTGTATTCTAGTCTTACTTAATAAATTTCAAGTTGTCTCTGCGTCTGTCAGCCTCATGTGTCTTCTTGCGCCGGAACGGCGCCGCGTAGCGACGTGAAATTTGGTGACCACAAACTTTGGGTGGGGCGGACCATCGTATCAAAAGATGGGCGCAATCGGACCAGGGGTGCGGCGTCAGCGCGTGAATCTCTGCCCCAGGCTGGCCGAGGCCGGTGCCGAGCAGAGAGCACGTGCTTTAGGCTCAGTTGTTCGCTTAAATAACTGAGTGGAAACGATGAGAGCCAGCTCGGGAGATCATTAAACTTTGAACTCTGTGGATATTAAAAATACAGGTTTGCGAAAAGGATCAGGTATAGGCGCAGGTACAGGTATTCGGTACAGGTTTTACCGCTAAATAAAATGAATTTATTATCAAGCGAGCGAAGCGAGCAAACTTTCGGATCTGCAGCGCTCCTCGAAAAGCGCATATACCTACATGCCTACCATACAGCTAAATGAAGTAAGTAAACAAACTTAACCCTACTGGCATGAACATACAAGTTTTAACGGCCAAACTAATAATCCCCTCAAACATATATCTCGAATCTGTACAGTTATCGCGTAAACCTGTAACCTGTATTCTAGGCCGGCCGGCCGTGGTGACGCTTTTGCGAGGCTTATATCTCAGCAACCACTTGACCGATTTACATGCGGTAATTTTTGTAGGGTAGCTTCATTCTTTCTACCAAGTATTGGACTATTCCCAATGTACGTGGGTGACCACTTATGCACGTGCCACGTGCAAAACGAAGAGGTGTTGGTTTTGCAACAATTGCAATATCTCGGTAACTACTGGGCCGATTGCGCTGAAAGTTGGCATGTAGTCTTACTTAAAGGGACCCTCCCACCTTCAAAAAAGTTAATGAATTGGCACGAAAGTGATGTCGCTCGGTTCAGAAAGAGCGAAAACGAATATCTACCAAATTTCATCGAAAAATATTCACCGGTTTTCAAGATATTAGACTTTTACTTTTGTTTACTTTTTGGGATCTCCGCTGTTCCTAACGACTTTATTTGAAAGTGCGGCATTTGTTGCGCGCAAAGCAGCATATACCACCGCGTGCTACCAAACGTTTTAGTAAAAGATTTAAAAATCGTTAGATCTCCGCTGACGTCACAAATTCTAAGGGGGCATACCAATGCACTAGCCCCTTAGAATCCGAAAACTGCAAGTTTGAAATTCCATATCTCCGAATTAAAGCATTTGTCGATGTTGTGAGTGCCCAAACCGGTATTTGCAGGCCATGGCCACCAATTTGGCTATCTCAACTCAAAACTAATGTTAAGGTGGGAGTGTCCCTTTAATAATGTGTCTCAATGCTTCTAAATCCTCTGCCGCTTATTCTCCGTCACTATCCACCCTAATCTGTGTTTTCATTTAAGAGTAGCGAACCAACTTTCAACACGGCATTGCCGTACAGTATGCACTCAGGCGGCTATAACCGCCAGAAGCGACATTGCGGTACAGTATGCAATCAGGCGTTCGATAGTTCTGCCATCTAGCGCGTAAAAGGAAAGGTGGGGCGGCGGACACGACATTGCGGTACAGTATGCACTCAGGCGGCTTTATTCGCCAGCACCGTCATTGCGGTACAGTATGCAATCAGGCGTTTGATGGCTCTGCCATCTAGCGCGAAACAGGAAAGGTGGGGTGGCCACGCAATGGATAGTAGCCGGTTCACGACGGCCATCTGGTAAGTACAAATTTGGTGCAGGTTTCGTGCGATTAGATTCAGTGTGTTTCTTAGCAGCTATCAGCTAGGGTTACATTAATTGCTTATAGCTATTCCTGCTTTTTCATAGTATTAGACATTATTATCGATCAACCCTATTACTGGTGGGGTGGGGGGGGGGCATCAGCCCCCACCTGTAGTATTTTTGCTGTCGAGTGAAAATCGCCTTAGGGGTTGGAAATTTGGCGACTTTTCCTTAGCTAGAGGCGTATTCAGGATCAGTTTCTCGGGGGTAAATCTGGTCACACTTAAAACAAAAATAATTTCAAAACAAACGTGTCCATCTGTATGTGTGCATATGCCCTAGAGACAGTATTGCGGTACAGTGTGCATTCAGGCGGTGATACGGCAGACGCGGCACTGCGGCACAGCGTCCATTCAGGCGCTTGACGCTCCTGCCATCTAGCGAGTAAAAAGGAATGTTTGGGCGGCTTTGCGAGCCGCACTTATTGGGTAGGTATGCGCACTCGATTACCTACCTGGCAATCTTCAAGAGAACAACCTTTCACCATTTACAGCATTAATAATACTTAAGATATTGAACAAACGAATGTGATAGAATACAATTAGAGTAGTTTACAGTGCTCATGTTAAGAACGTAGGTATGTTATGTTACGACTTACTGGTGGTTATAGGAATGCACTAGAGTAAGGTGGGAATAGAGCCTATAAGTAGGGTATGGGTAGGGTGTAGGTAGCGTATAGGTAGGGTAGGACATGTGTATATGGGTAGAATAGCGCTTTTTTGCGGCGTTCCCGATTGGCGGCGGGCGGGCGGGCGATGCGGGCGATTTTCATTTTTGTGGCGTTTGCGGTTGGCGGCGGGCGGGCGGGCGCGCGATGCGGGCGGTTTTCATTTTTTTTTCGAGGCGTTTGCGGTTGGCGGCGGTCGGGCGGGCGGTTTTCATTTTTTTGCGGCGTTTGTAGTTGGCGGCGGGCGGGCGTGCGATGCGGGCGGTTTTTATTTTTGCGGCTTTTGTGGTTGGCGGCGGGCGGGCGTGCGATGCGGGCGGTTTTTATTTTTTTGCGGCGTTTGCGGTTGGCGGCGGGCGGGCGCGCGATGCGGGCGGTTTTTATTTTTTGCGGCGTTTGCGGCGTTGTTTGCGGTTGGAGGCGGTCATTTTTACTTTTGCGGCGTTTGCGGTTGGCGGCGGGCGGGCGGGCGCACGATGCGGGCGGTTTTCATTTTTTCGAGGCGTTTGCGGTTGGCGGCGGTCGGGCGGGCGGTTTTCATTTTTTTGCGGCGTTTGTGGTTGGCGGCGGGCGGGCGTGCGATGCGGGCGGTTTTTATTTTTTGCGGCGTTTGTGGTTGGCGGCGGGCGGGCGTGCGATGCGGGCGGTTTTTTATTTTTTGCGGCGTTTGCGGTTGGCGGCGGGCGGGCGATGCGGGCGGTTTTTTGTGGCGTATGCGGTGTTGTTTGCGGTTGGAGGCGGTCGTTTTTTATTTTTGCGGCGTTTGCGGTTGGCGGCGGGCGGGCGTTTTTTTTTTAATGATTCCGTGTCCAAACTTTGGGGTCCGTAGTGCTCCTTGAAAAACCATACCTACCTACTATACAATTAAATGAAGTAGGTAAATATCAAACTCAACCCTACTTATAAAAACATACAAGTTTTGACAACCAAACTAATGGCCCCATCAACCATATCTATCCAAACGTACAGTTATCGCGTAAACCTGTATTCTAGTCTTACTTAATAAATTTCAAGTTGTCTCTGCGTCTGTCAGCCTCATGTGTCTTCTTGCGCCGGAACGGCGCCGCGTAGCGACGTGAAATTTGGTGACCACAAACTTTGGGTGGGGCGGACCATCGTATCAAAAGATGGGCGCAATCGGACCAGGGGTGCGGCGTCAGCGCGTGAATCTCTGCCCCAGGCTGGCCGAGGCCGGTGCCGAGCAGAGAGCACGTGCTTTAGGCTCAGTTGTTCGCTTAAATAACTGAGTGGAAACGATGAGAGCCAGCTCGGGAGATCATTAAACTTTGAACTCTGTGGATATTAAAAATACAGGTTTGCGAAAAGGATCAGGTATAGGCGCAGGTACAGGTATTCGGTACAGGTTTTACCGCTAAATAAAATGAATTTATTATCAAGCGAGCGAAGCGAGCAAACTTTCGGATCTGCAGCGCTCCTCGAAAAGCGCATATACCTACATGCCTACCATACAGCTAAATGAAGTAAGTAAACAAACTTAATCCTACTGGCATGAACATACAAGTTTTAACGGCCAAACTAATAATCCCCTCAAACATATATCTCGAATCTGTACAGTTATCGCGTAAACCTGTATTCTAGGCCGGCCGGCCGTGGTGACGCTTTTGCGAGGCTTATATCTCAGCAACCACTTGACCGATTTACATGCGGTAATTTTTGTAGGGTAGCTTCATTCTTTCTACCAAGTATTGGACTATTCCCAATGTACGTGGGTGACCACTTATGCACGTGCCACGTGCAAAACGAAGAGGTGTTGGTTTTGCAACAATTGCAATATCTCGGTAACTACTGGGCCGATTGCGCTGAAAGTTGGCATGTAGTCTTACTTAAAGGGACCCTCCCACCTTCAAAAAAGTTAATGAATTGGCACGAAAGTGATGTCGCTCGGTTCAGAAAGAGCGAAAACGAATATCTACCAAATTTCATCGAAAAATATTCACCGGTTTTCAAGATATTAGACTTTTACTTTTGTTTACTTTTTGGGATCTCCGCTGTTCCTAACGACTTTATTTGAAAGTGCGGCATTTGTTGCGCGCAAAGCAGCATATACCACCGCGTGCTACCAAACGTTTTAGTAAAAGATTTAAAAATCGTTAGATCTCCGCTGACGTCACAAATTCTAAGGGGGCATACCAATGCACTAGCCCCTTAGAATCCGAAAACTGCAAGTTTGAAATTCCATATCTCCGAATTAAAGCATTTGTCGATGTTGTGAGTGCCCAAACCGGTATTTGCAGGCCATGGCCACCAATTTGGCTATCTCAACTCAAAACTAATGTTAAGGTGGGAGTGTCCCTTTAATAATGTGTCTCAATGCTTCTAAATCCTCTGCCGCTTATTCTCCGTCACTATCCACCCTAATCTGTGTTTTCATTTAAGAGTAGCGAACCAACTTTCAACACGGCATTGCCGTACAGTATGCACTCAGGCGGCTATAACCGCCAGAAGCGACATTGCGGTACAGTATGCAATCAGGCGTTCGATAGTTCTGCCATCTAGCGCGTAAAAGGAAAGGTGGGGCGGCGGACACGACATTGCGGTACAGTATGCACTCAGGCGGCTTTATTCGCCAGCACCGTCATTGCGGTACAGTATGCAATCAGGCGTTTGATGGCTCTGCCATCTAGCGCGAAACAGGAAAGGTGGGGTGGCCACGCAATGGATAGTAGCCGGTTCACGACGGCCATCTGGTAAGTACAAATTTGGTGCAGGTTTCGTGCGATTAGATTCAGTGTGTTTCTTAGCAGCTATCAGCTAGGGTTACATTAATTGCTTATAGCTATTCCTGCTTTTTCATAGTATTAG
Organism: Amphibalanus amphitrite; assembly: GCF_019059575.1. Classification (NCBI taxonomy): domain Eukaryota; kingdom Metazoa; phylum Arthropoda; class Thecostraca; order Balanomorpha; family Balanidae; genus Amphibalanus; species Amphibalanus amphitrite. The sequence goes on along the minus strand of NW_024882784.1, from coordinate 44,319 downwards.
ACATTATTATCGATCAACCCTATTACTGGTGGGGTGGGGGGGGGGGGGCATCAGCCCCCACCTGTAGTATTTTTGCTGTCGAGTGAAAATCGCCTTAGGGGTTGGAAATTTGGCGACTTTTCCTTAGCTAGAGGCGTATTCAGGATCAGTTTCTCGGGGGTAAATCTGGTCACACTTAAAACAAAAATAATTTCAAAACAAACGTGTCCATCTGTATGTGTGCATATGCCCTAGAGACAGTATTGCGGTACAGTGTGCATTCAGGCGGTGATACGGCAGACGCGGCACTGCGGCACAGCGTCCATTCAGGCGCTTGACGCTCCTGCCATCTAGCGAGTAAAAAGGAATGTTTGGGCGGCTTTGCGAGCCGCACTTATTGGGTAGGTATGCGCACTCGATTACCTACCTGGCAATCTTCAAGAGAACAACCTTTCACCATTTACAGCATTAATAATACTTAAGATATTGAACAAACGAATGTGATAGAATACAATTAGAGTAGTTTACAGTGCTCATGTTAAGAACGTAGGTATGTTATGTTACGACTTACTGGTGGTTATAGGAATGCACTAGAGTAAGGTGGGAATAGAGCCTATAAGTAGGGTATGGGTAGGGTGTAGGTAGCGTATAGGTAGGGTAGGACATGTGTATATGGGTAGAATAGCGCTTTTTTGCGGCGTTCCCGATTGGCGGCGGGCGGGCGGGCGATGCGGGCGATTTTCATTTTTGTGGCGTTTGCGGTTGGCGGCGGGCGGGCGGGCGCGCGATGCGGGCGGTTTTCATTTTTTTTCGAGGCGTTTGCGGTTGGCGGCGGTCGGGCGGGCGGTTTTCATTTTTTTGCGGCGTTTGTAGTTGGCGGCGGGCGGGCGTGCGATGCGGGCGGTTTTTATTTTTGCGGCTTTTGTGGTTGGCGGCGGGCGGGCGTGCGATGCGGGCGGTTTTTATTTTTTGCGGCGTTTGCGGTTGGCGGCGGGCGGGCGCGCGATGCGGGCGGTTTTTATTTTTTGCGGCGTTTGCGGCGTTGTTTGCGGTTGGAGGCGGTCATTTTTACTTTTGCGGCGTTTGCGGTTGGCGGCGGGCGGGCGGGCGCACGATGCGGGCGGTTTTCATTTTTTCGAGGCGTTTGCGGTTGGCGGCGGTCGGGCGGGCGGTTTTCATTTTTTTGCGGCGTTTGTGGTTGGCGGCGGGCGGGCGTGCGATGCGGGCGGTTTTTATTTTTTGCGGCGTTTGTGGTTGGCGGCGGGCGGGCGTGCGATGCGGGCGGTTTTTTATTTTTTGCGGCGTTTGCGGTTGGCGGCGGGCGGGCGATGCGGGCGGTTTTTTGTGGCGTATGCGGTGTTGTTTGCGGTTGGAGGCGGTCGTTTTTTATTTTTGCGGCGTTTGCGGTTGGCGGCGGGCGGGCGTTTTTTTTTTAATGATTCCGTGTCCAAACTTTGGGGTCCGTAGTGCTCCTTGAAAAACCATACCTACCTACTATACAATTAAATGAAGTAGGTAAATATCAAACTCAACCCTACTTATAAAAACATACAAGTTTTGACAACCAAACTAATGGCCCCATCAACCATATCTATCCAAACGTACAGTTATCGCGTAAACCTGTATTCTAGTCTTACTTAATAAATTTCAAGTTGTCTCTGCGTCTGTCAGCCTCATGTGTCTTCTTGCGCCGGAACGGCGCCGCGTAGCGACGTGAAATTTGGTGACCACAAACTTTGGGTGGGGCGGACCATCGTATCAAAAGATGGGCGCAATCGGACCAGGGGTGCGGCGTCAGCGCGTGAATCTCTGCCCCAGGCTGGCCGAGGCCGGTGCCGAGCAGAGAGCACGTGCTTTAGGCTCAGTTGTTCGCTTAAATAACTGAGTGGAAACGATGAGAGCCAGCTCGGGAGATCATTAAACTTTGAACTCTGTGGATATTAAAAATACAGGTTTGCGAAAAGGATCAGGTATAGGCGCAGGTACAGGTATTCGGTACAGGTTTTACCGCTAAATAAAATGAATTTATTATCAAGCGAGCGAAGCGAGCAAACTTTCGGATCTGCAGCGCTCCTCGAAAAGCGCATATACCTACATGCCTACCATACAGCTAAATGAAGTAAGTAAACAAACTTAACCCTACTGGCATAAACATACAAGTATTAACAACCAAACTAATAATCCCCTTAAACATATCTACCCTATTTTTGAAGAACCTAGTAAGTGTCAAGGTGACGAAACGGAGAAAAACGAGGAAACGTTAACGTGTGCTAGCCTAAGCAAATGCGCATAACATGCATCAACCTGAATAGTGTTTCTATATGTATTTTATGTGCGCAATTCAGAAATGCTATCCAAATTTTTCAAATGCTTACCGATAATGTAAATGTGGACTTGCTAGATTAGCTGTGGCATTGGACGAAGAGGGAAAACCTAGCATGGTTACTTACTACGTTTTTCTGTGCCAGATGTGCTTTATCTATGAAATAGGTTGTCAACAAAACTGAAACAGTTGTCATTTCTGGTCATTTCAAGAATGCTCCCATGAAGAAATTCTTTGTAGTTTTGTGCTCATCTTACCTTGCTGAACCATTTCCTGCTCTTAGTTTTGTATTTAAATCAAAAATGAAGATTTTTCCTTAAAAAAGGCTGAAAAGTGGGTGGGGCTCCGCCCCCCCCCCCTGTTCCTACGCCTATGGACCAGGTGGCTCATAAAGAAGTGATTTTCACGAGTGCTGTTCACGGGCACCTGCCGTAGCTGCAGCTCGGTGTTTACCCGTGGCCATAGATCCCGCGGCTGACCGCCGAGCCGCAGGCCCGCAGCTACCGCAGGTCCCGTCAACAGGGCCACGGTCTTTTTTTTAGAAGTTACACCTGCATATCTGCAGTGTACGCCATCTCATCATCATGCTGGCTGACTACAGTGCCTCGGCATGCATCAGTATCTCTCGCTATCTTCAACACAACCCAAATCAAAATAGTTTAGCCTACTAACGCACTTCACACACCCTAATATCGTGCTCTTTAGACGCATTCGGTATCGCAGAGGCAGACGTAGATTACACTGGGTCCCTCAGGAACTCCTCGGGAACGTCAGGAAGAGGTGCAGGGATACTGGATCCGGCACCCCTGCCACTCGTACCACCGGGGCTCGGCGGCTCGGCACACGCAGCAGATGTCGGCCCGCTCAAGGACACCGCGAAAGTTTGTCAGTGTGGCTCTCCACAGTTCAAAAATCGGGGTTCCCACTGATAAGTTGCAATAGGGACTCCGGGGCGGTGAAGCGAAGTTTAGGTTTTCTAGAGCACATCAAGTTGCTACATGCATCAACCTTGATGTGCCATCAAGCTCGCTCATGTAGCCAGCAGTAACAGACAGACCCAACCAGGGGAGTGGGCTTCCTAAAGCGCGGAAGTCGCGAATGGGCGAGAACCTAGTATGCGACACTTTATCACAATGCACATCAGCGCAAAATGGGATGTTCAGGTCTCTTTGGTCGAGGTAAAACCTAGCATGCAGCAACTTGTCACATGCTGTGTTTTTCTTTGTCAAACCGAAGACGCCACTGGACTTGCTATATTCTACCCCCTTAATATCTCAGTTTTGGAGAAAGTTATGAAAAAAGCGATACCAGAAACGAATCCGTCGTTCCCGAAAACCCCCGTTAGCATCTCTAACTCATTTTTGTTTACATTGGCGCTTACTATGTTTTTCCTTGACACGGTAGATATATCTCGAATCTATACAGTTATAGCGTAAACCTGTATTCTAGGCCGGCCGGCCGTGGTCACGCTTTTGCGAGGCTTATATCTCAGCAACCACTTGACCGATTTACATGCGGTGATTTTTGTAGGGTAGCTTCATTCTTTCTACCAAGTATTGGACTATTCCCGATGTAGGTACGTGGGTGACCACTTATGCACGTGCCACGTGCAAAACGAAGAGGTGTTGGTTTTGCAACAATTGCAATATCTCGGTAACTACTGGGCCGATTGCGCTGAAAGGTGACATGTAGTCTTACTTAATAATGTGTCTCAATGCTTCTAAATCCTCTGTCGCTTATTCTCCGTCACTATCCACCCTAATCTGTGTTTTCATTTAAGAGTAGCGAACCAACTTTCAACACGGCATTGCCGTACAGTATGCACTCAGGCGGCTATAAACGCCAGAAGCGACATTGCGGTACAGTATGCAATCAGGCGTTCGATAGTTCTGCCACCTAGCGCGTAAAAGGAAAGGTTGGGCGGCGGACACGATATTGCGGTACAGTATGCACTCAGGCGGCTTTATTCGCCAGCACCGTCATTGCGGTACAGTATGCAATCAGGCGTTTGATGGCTCTGCCATCTAGCGCGAAACAGGAAAGGTGGGGTGGCCACGCAATGGATAGTAGCCGGTTCACGACGGCCATCTGGTAAGTACAAATTTGGTGCAGGTTTCGTGCGATTAGATTCAGTGTGTTTCTTAGCAGCTATCAGCTAGGGTTACATTAATTGCTTATAGCTATTCCTGCTTTTTCATAGTATTAGACATTATTATCGATCAACCCTATTACTGATGGGGGGGGGGGCATCGGCCCCCCCTGTAGTATTTTTGCTGTCGAGTGAAAATCGCCTTAGGGGTTGGAAATTTGGCGACTTTTCCTTAGCTAGAGGCGTATTCAGGATCAGTTTCTCGGGGGTAAATCTGGTCACACTTAAAACAAAAATAATTTCAAAACAAACGTGTCCATCTGTATGTGTGCATATGCCCTAGAGACAGTATTGCGGTACAGTGTGCATTCAGGCGGTGATTCGGCAGACGCGGCACTGCGGCACAGCGTCCATTCAGGCGCTTGACGCTCCTGCCATCTAGCGAGTAAAAAGGAATGTTTGGGCGGCTTTGCGAGCCGCACTTATTGGGTAGGTATGCGCACTCGATTACCTACCTGGCAATCTTCAAGAGAACAACCTTTCACCATTTACAGCATTAATAATACCCAAGATATTGAACAAACGAATGTGATAGAATACAATTAGAGTAGTTTACAGTGCTCATGTTAACCCTCGCATGTGTGCGGCGTTTGCCAGCTTCTAATGTGTAGGGGGGGGGGGTCGGTTGGACCCCCCCCCCTTGCCGTTTGGCCCCTGATCGAGCTAGAGCTTCGCGGAAAAAACGAGCGTGTTGCCCGTGACGAGAGGAAGCCGATGATACCCAATTTTAAGGTCCTAGGTCATTGGTTGACCTTCCAGGTCAGGTCAATGTCCCAAAGTCGGGAAAATCGGGACCTGTTAGAAAGTCGTAAAGTGTGGCTGCTAAGGGGTTTTTCGGGGTGCTGATCACGAATATCGTGTTAGTTTTGATCACAGATGATATCTTGAAGCATTTAGACCAGGTCGGGTCAGGTCAGGTCAGGTCAACCAGTAGGCGTCGTGACGGGTATTCGTAGTACGTGTCAACCGCCTCTGACAGCTTGGTAACATGTTACGAAGTCACCAAAACTACTTCGTAAATGTTCAAATGGTTGCTAAATTCGAATTCAGCTCCAAAAACTAGCCTAGAAACATGTAAAACTCGAAAAAGTGACCCGAGGTCACCCGAGGTCACCAAAGGTCAATGACCTGACCTGACCTTCAGGTGACCTTGACACACACGGGAGTAACATCAAATAACATGTTTGAACGTTTGAAACCACGAAAAGCTTGCAAACACGCGGCTAGTGCGAGCCGACATACGCGAAATCGCGATTCCGGCCAAACATGGTCTCGGAAAAGAGGTCACAGGTCAAAGGTCATTTGGGTCAGGGTCATGAAATTTTCAGGGTAGGTTTAAAATTGATCAATGCGAGGGTACTGAAAATTTCGTCGCGATCGGCCGCTTTTTACGCGAGTTATTCGCGAAAAACCATGGGGGGGTCCATCCGACCCCCCCTACACATGCGAGGGTTAAGAACGTAGGTAAGGTATGTTATGTTACGACTTACTGGTGGTTATAGGAATGCACTAGAGTAAGGTGGGAATAGAGCCTATAAGTAGGGTATGGGTAGGGTGTAGGTAGCGTATAGGTAGGGTAGGACATGTATATGGGTAGAATAGCGCTTTTTTGCGGCGTTCCCGATTGGCGGCGGGCGGGCGGGCGATGCGGGCGATTTTCATTTTTGTGGCGTTTGCGGTTGGCGGCGGGCGGGCGGGCGCGCGATGCGGGCGGTTTTCATTTTTTCGAGGCGTTTGCGGTTGGCGGCGGTCGGGCGGGCGGTTTTCATTTTTTGCGGCGTTTGTAGTTGGCGGCGGGCGGGCGTGCGATGCGGGCGGTTTTTATTTTTGCGGCGTTTGTGGTTGGCGGCGGGCGGGCGTGCGATGCGGGCGGTTTTTATTTTTTGCGGCGTTTGCGGTTGGCGGCGGGCGGGCGCGCGATGCGGGCGGTTTTTATTTTTTGCGGCGTTTGCGGCGTTGTTTGCGGCTGGAGGCGGTCATTTTTACTTTTGCGGCGTTTGCGGTTGGCGGCGGGCGGGCGGGCGCACGATGCGGGCGGTTTTCATTTTTTCGAGGCGTTTGCGGTTGGCGGCGGTCGGGCGGGCGGTTTTCATTTTTTGCGGCGTTTGTGGTTGGCGGCGGGCGGGCGTGCGATGCGGGCGGTTTTTATTTTTTGCGGCGTTTGTGGTTGGCGGCGGGCGGGCGTGCGATGCGGGCGGTTTTTATTTTTTTGCGGCGTTTGCGGTTGGCGGCGGGCGGGCGATGCGGGCGGTTTTTTGTGGCGTATGCGGTGTTGTTTGCGGTTGGAGGCGGTCGTTTTTTATTTTTGCGGCGTTTGCGGTTGGCGGCGGGCGGGCGTTTTTTTAATGATTCCGTGTCCAAACTTTGGGATCCGTAGTGCTCCTCGAAAAACCATACCTACCTACTATACAATTAAATGAAGTAAATATCAAACTCAACCCTACTTATATAAACATACAAGTTTTGATAACCAAACTAATGGCCCCATCAACAATATCTATCCAAACGTACAGTTATCGCGTAAACCTGTATTCTAGTCTATATTATGAATTATAAGATGTCTGTACGTGTGTCATGCCTTATGTGTCTTATTGCGCCTGAAAGGCGCCGCGTAGCGACGTGAAATTTGGCATGCCGAATCGGTGGGTTGATGTCACCTCTGTATTAAAATTTGGGACGGATTGGCCCAGGGGTGCGCCGTCGGCACGTGCAAAAGGGCGCTTCCATAGGGATAACACGGGAAACGGTCAAAACGAACATTGGACGAAAACCGGCCTGCGGCGCCCGCTTCCCGGCTGTATAAATCGGCAACGGAGGGTCGCAGCGAGAAGCGGTTTACACCACTCGATAGAGGAGAGATGGGCCTAGCGTATTGACATGGTTTCATAGTATAGCACGCGCCACGTGCAAGACAGGACCGCCGGTTGTGAAAAATGACCGATTTTGTGCATTGTGGCGGGAAAATCGATGCCGCTGGAAAACGGCTTGACGGAATGAAATCGGTGTGGTGCCATTTTGCAGGCAAATGTACGTGTAATCAGAGGATGGCAGATAAAAAGTGATGGTACGTACCATTTCCTTAATAACGAAAAATTAATTTGAAAATTTGATTCGCCCGGAGCGCAATGTCCTTTACAACATCAAAACGTATTGAAAACGCTGACCAACGGCTATGAAACCTACATATTCGGAAAGAGCATTCTTTTCTGACCAATATCCATCCAAAATATTATCGAAAAGTCAATAAACTTTTGTGAAAATGACTCAAACAGACAACCGTGTTTTGTTAACGTTACGGGTATTTTTCGACAAAATCGAATCGGTGGCTTCGGCAGGCAGGCCATTCAACTTTTGACAATAGCTAGCAAAGCATGGGCTGCAATGCACCACCCGCAAAGGGGAATTCCAAACACTGAAAATAAACGCCTACCAGTAAACAGCACATTATTGTACTAGGAATAACTCAGCTATTACTGGGCCGATTGCGATGAAACTTGGACTGTGGGTGGAGGGGGCACTCACCTGGCGATGCATGGTCATTTGTGACAGGTAGGGTGGACCGATTGCACGTGCGCACGTGAGGGGACCACTTATACATCTCAAGAACGGCTTGGCCGATTTCGCTCAAATTTTGTACACTGTTGGGGATAATAATAGAAAGGTTGCTGGCACAAGTCATCTGGAGTCTCAGTTCGCGCGTGCGCACGCACAGTTGGCCGCTTTTATATCTCAAGAACGGCTGGGCCGATTGCGCTCAAATTTGGTACATTACTTTGATCGAGTATGAGAAGGGTAACAATTTGTAGATTATGAGTAAGGTAGGGTAGGGTAAGGTAGGGTAGGGTGGGTTTGAGTTCGATAAAGGCAAACCATGAGAAAGGCCCAAACAACCCGCAACCAGCACCATGTCGTTCAAACAAATATCCAACTCCGACAAAATAAGACAAATAAAAATCATAAGTTCCCACACCCAAACTAATGCCCCATCAAACGCATCTATCAAAACGCACAGTTATAGCGCAAAATATGCCATCTAGTCTATATTATGAATTATAAGTTGTCCGTGCGACTGTCATGCCTTATGTGTCTTATTGCGCCTGACAGGCGCCGCGTATCGACGTGAAATTTGGCATGCCGAATCGGTGGGTTGATGTGACCTCTGTATTAAAATTTGGGACGGATTGGCCCAGGGGTGCGCCGTCAGCACGCGCTCGCGTGCGCCATAGGGTTAACACAGGAAACGGCCAAAACGGACATCGGACGAAAACCGGCCTGCGGCGCTCGCTTTCCGGCTGGATAATAAGGGCTCCGCCACGGACTTTTGGTTGGGGGGGACGGTCTGCTCTTCGCCCATCGCCCTAGTGTCTCCTCTAAACCTAGGGTACCCCCAAATCCAGTTTTCTCATCGGATTTAGGCCACTTGTTTTTCGTCATAGCCCTGATACGATGATTTTTTAACTAGAAAAATAAAAAATAGAGAAATGGTAGGCCACCTGTCCCATGCAATATTACCCAATATTAGATTGTAGTCATTGTACCTTCATCATATTGACACACCAGACAGAAAAAAAAACTTGAAAGACCAGCTTCAATTTTTTAATGGTATCTGACTCATAGTTTTGCGCTGAATCTGAATCCATTTTTAGCATTTGGCGAAGGTCGGATCAGGTTAGGTGAGATCAACAAGTGCGTGTCCCTCCGGCTAGCCAAAGTAGGTGTCAACTACAGACAGCTTCGTAACATGTTGCATTGGTACCAAAACTACTTCTCAATGTTATATGCTTAATTCGACATCATCTCCAAAAAGTTTCCTAGTAACATGCCTAGCTCGAAAAAGTGAAACAAATTCATCTAACGGTAATGACCTTGACCTGATATTCACGTGACCTTGACACCTACTAGAATGCATGTGCCTAATTCACGTGACCTTGACACCTACCAGAATGCATGTGTCTACCGTCATTTCACATGTTGGCTCGGTTTTATGACATAACAAGTCTGGAAACGTACAGATAATGTGCGCTAACATACACCGAATCGGTGGTTCGGCCTGACATGGTCTCCAGAAATAGGCCACAGGCCCAAAAGTCATGGCCCATGGGGTTAGGACTTAGGATCATGAAATTTTCAGAGGATGTGCAAAATTCCCGGGAAATACTAATAGTTTCGTCACGATAAACCACTTTTTACGCGAGTTACTTGTGAAAAACTGAGGGGTGGGTCAATCCGACCCACCATAGTCCATATAAGAACGAGGGTTAACCTCTCAAACACTTTAAACAAACAGCTTCTCTCATCCTACAGTTCTGCGATATTCTTATTTGACCGATGGAAGTTTCCTCTTAAAGAACGACAGCGTTTACCCGAAAAAAATAATCTCCGTATTGATTGTTTAATTGATTGAATTTGAGAGATCCTTATTTGATATACCTACTGGATTACCTACTGGATATACCTACTGGATTCATCATCGGACTGGGACGTATGATTGCGAACATTCGTTGCAGTAGACTCACGTTGATATACCTAACGCGAAAATGCCTGTCGATATTGTCTACTAAAAAATTGAAATCCGTGGCCCCCATAACAGAAAAAGACTTAAAGCACAGGGCGACAATATAGGTTGTCGACGACAGGTTAATTAGATTCTCATCACGTTTTTTTCTTCGGAGATTCTTTGCACTTATGTTCTGTATTCGGTGTCAGGAACAAGAGTCGATTTATCTACCAGCGGAGGAGCAGATTATTGGGGGGGACAAAAGATAGTATGTCCCACCCAACATTTTGGTTGGGGGGGACATGTCCCACCCGTCCCCCCCTGCTGGATATTATGGCAACGGGTGGGCGCAGCGAGAAGCGGTTTTCACCACTGGATAGAGGAGAGATGAAACTAGCGTATTGATATTGTTTCATTATATAGCACGCGCCACGTGCAAGACAGCACCCCCGGTTGTGAAAAAATGACCCATTTCATGCATTGTGGGAAGAAAACCGATGCCGCTGGAAAACGGCTTGACGGAATGAAATCGGTGTTGTATCATTTTGCAGACAAATGTACGTGTAATAATAGGAATGCAAATAAAAAGTGACGATCCGTACCATTTCTTTAATAATGAAAAATTAATTTGAAAATTTGATTTGCACGGAGCGCGATGTCCTTTACAACACCAAAACGTATTGAAAACGATGACCAATCGTTATTAAACCTACATATTCGGAAAGAGCATTCTTTTCTGACCAATATCCACCCAAAATATTATCGAAAAGTCAATAAACTTTTGTGATAATGACTCAAGCGTGCGACCGTGTTTTGATAACGTTACGCGTATTTTCCGACGAAATCGGATCAGTGGCTTCGGCAGGCAGGCCCAGGCAGGCCATTGAACCTTTGACAACAAACGGTAGCGGAAGGCACCTCTCGCCAGGGGAATTCGCCAGTAAATAAAATAAATTTATTCTTGCAATAACTCAGCCGTTACCGGGCCGATTGTGCTGAATTTTGGGACTGTCAACGGGCACATATCGAACGACACATTACCATATGTAGGGTGCTAAATGCTAATGCACGTGCACACCTGGAAAGGAGCAGTTTCCTATCTCAAGAACGGCTGGGCCAATTTCTCTCAAACTTGGTACACACTACAGAACCCGTAAAATCAATTAAATACCATACAGTTATCGCGCAAACATGGCCATCTAGTACCTCATTAAAGTGAAAAAAAAACAAAATAATAAAAGTTCTTATTTCATCAAAGTGCGTCAAAAACTTCATCTTCGTGCACATCCTTATTTTTATGGTTATTTTTAATTACTCTCAAAACACAATTGCCCTCTTACCATTGCACGATACTATAGTCCATTTTTTTTTCAAAAGGCTCATGGCCCGAAGTATTATTTTGGAGTTGGCACGTGCGAGACACTAGAAAATAACGCAAGCTGAGATGAATTTCTCGGCTATTTTTGAAAGATAAGCACTAGAGATGCCACTTTTGAGCCCGCGAACCCGCTTTCTGCGGGTTTTCAAAACCCGCAGGGTTTTTGGCGGGTTCGAGAAGCAAAACTTGTCGTGTGGCGGGTATTTGGCGGTCAGACTTAAGAACCTTTAATTTTTTTTTTTAGATGCAAAACACAATGCCAAGTGCATTTGCTCAGGTTAACCCGCGCACCGACGGGGGTCTGCGCCAACTTAGTACCGACGGGGGGGGGGGCGGATGACCGCCCCCCCCCTGAGATCTCGAGAACGAAGCAAGATAGCGACAAGCGGTAAACGGCATCGGATACGCACGGACAAGGTCTACAATTTTTACTAAGGTCATTTTCAGGTCAGGTCAAAGATGACGTCACAGGGGTCGAAAAAGTCAAAATGGCGGCGCTAGATATGGAGAGGGTTTTACTCGAATAACTTTCGAAGTAGTCAAGATAGGAACAAACTAAGGGCATCATCGTGATCCTCTCGTCAATCCGCATCGAATGATATATATGTTGACCTCGAAAGGTCAAGGTCAAAGGTTGACCTCAGGTCACGTGACCTCGAGGTCATCATGTATATCATTCGATGCGTCTTGACGAGCTGAACACAATGAGACCATCCGCGCGGCTGTATCTTGTTCCTGTAAGGAGTTATTGGTAAAAAACCTTTGGTGACCTTTGATGACGTCACATGACCTTACAGCTGCCCAACAGCAAAACAGACCTCAAGGTAGTGAAGGTTGATCGTATGTGAAGTCATGTATGGTATATGGGGCCATTCCGACCCGTTTTAGTGGTAAAAACAGGGAGTTGATTTTTCCCCCATTGACTTATAATGGGGAGGTCGCGAAATTGACCTGACCTTAGGTCACCGACATCAAAATTCCGAGATATACAAATTGTAGCTACTAATGACCTAATAACATCCTGCGACTTTCAAAGGCCTCCGACATCTACTGTAGCTCTGGCATGGTGACAAAGTTGCAAAAAAGTGAGTTGAGGTTGGGTCATTCAAAGTGACCTGGTGACCTGACCTTAAAAGTTAGGAGGTTCAAACTTGCACACCATGTGTAAAATTGATAAGAGAATAGTCATACCGAATTTCGCGGCGCTACGCGCCGCGGTTTTCCCGCTATCCGCGAAAAACCTCAGGGGGGGGGGCGGATATCCGCCCCCCCCGTCGGTGCGCGGGTTAACAATACAATATTGATCGAAGCAACTTTTAAAACAGAACCAAATATAAAAATATATCATGGCAGCACATTTCAAATGCAAAACTGAAAACAACCAGCAATAGCATCCACAGTCTAGCAATGACCAAACCAGGGTACAAGCAACAAACTACAAAGCATAAATAAATGCTGATGAAAGCATTCCATAAAACATAAAAGAACCTGAAAGCAAACTTATAGGAAGCTGAACTGAAGTCCATGTGCAGTGTGCAGTAGATATACATTATGGAAGAACCCAGACTTAAATGAGATGTTGAAAATCAGAGCAAATACCACATGTTACTTTATTTGCGTCTGGTCGGCATAAAAAAGACCTGTCAGCTAAACAAAATTTGATGCAAATTTATTGATTACCTATCCTACTCTATGTTCTGTCCCACCCTATATTACGAAAATAGCACACCAATTACCCTTACTGTTACAAAAAAAAAATCAAAATATTGACTGGCATGCGGCCCAAACACAGCGCAATACAATACTGGCGCACTTCCGCCATTATGACAAGGATTGGTATTTGACTGCGTCAATTTTGGTCTCTGAGGCGAAGGAAAGCTGTCATTGATGACGCAATAATAATTTTACAACCAGTAAAACGCCTTTTGGGCGAAGAACGAGCGAGCGAGATAGTGAGCCCTGCACGTGCGGAAGGGCGAGAGGGTGCTTCCAACGGGCTTGTGCAAAGCATCCTTCTAACCGGTCGCTAGCGGTGTGCCAAATTTGAACGCAATCGGCCCAGCCGTTCCTGAGATCTGGAAGCGGCATTCTGCACGTGCGCACGTGCAAACGGGGTCCAAAATGACTTTTGCACGGCACCCTACTAACTGGTCCCCAACCGTGTACCAAATTTGAGCGCAATCGGCCCAGCCGTTCTCGAGATCTGGAAACGCCCCCTGCACGTGCGCACGTGCAGTACACTGAAAGAAAAAATGACACCCTGTACGGGGTATTGACGGTCATGTCAAAAATAACACCCGAGTGGGGTGTTTTGAGGGGAGTCGCTGAGCTATTATAAATGGGGTGTTTGGCGTACACCCCAGGAGGGTTTCGACGCATAGTGGGGAGTCGCAGCCGCTAAAGGGGGTCAGCGCCGGCCCACATGGGGTTCCGTTAGACTGCAGGTGACACCCCTCAAATATCAGCCGAGCACCCCTTTTTGGTCCCTAAGCACCCGACAGGGTGTCAAACTCCCAAATTAGGGTGTAAAATATAGCAGCTCAACTCCCCTATTTTTCTGATATAACTCCCCATATTGTTCCTGACCCCCACGCGGGGAACCGCGCGCCTTCAGCAGGGAATCTCTCAGAGAAGTTTCACTCCCTTATACTTCCGAAAAACTCCCGGCGAGGATTAAATGTCCTTCGGAACTTATTTGTTTTGTTGGGTTAGGCCCTTTCGGTCGACAAGACCATTGCAGAGCCGGAAGGATGATAGGAATTAGGGGGAGACATTGGTCTGGGCAGGCACCCTAGTGAGTCGCCGGGGCTGAGCCCGTCCAGAGGACAGGCCACCCAGCCCCAAGGCACTCACTGCACCCGGCACGAGTGCCGGGTGCAGTGAGTTCCTTCGGAACGAGAATCTCAGACTATATTTATAACCGGGTGAGGAGTTACTCTTTCCGTTCGCGGCCTTGCGGCGCCCTGTAGTGTGCACGACCAACGACCAACGTATGACACGGTAATCAGTCTAGATATCATCATGATATAGTTGGCCACTCTACGCTATGCACGCTTTTGCCTTAGCTCCAAACATGCACCAGCCATTCGTGAAAAACATGGCTGAAAAATCGGGACCTGCAGGTCCCGATTTTACCAACTTTAGTTTGCGCCATCTATCGGTAGGATTTGAAGCTGAAAACACGGGGTGTCACTCCAGGATAATGACACCCCAGAGGGGTTTCAACGGGGGTGTCTCAGCGACACTCCAATTTTTTGGCCTGCAATTTTTGGGGAGTTCGCTAGCCGAACCTCTCCCAAGGGGGTCATGTACATTTTTGCGGCGTCAAAAGGTAATGGGGCTCCCGTGTCGGGTGTCACAACACCCATGACATCCTAAAATCATGAAAACGGAGCCTAATTTAGGAGTATTTTGGAGTATGTGGTGTCAGATTGTAAGAAATGGGGTTCCCCGATTTTTTTCAGTGTAGCACCCTAACCGCAACACATGGGAATGCATTGCCTGGTGGGTGCCTACCTGTATGCCAAGTTTCAGCGAAATCGCCCCAGTAATTACCGAGCTACTGAAATGGGAACAAATTTGGCACCTCTTATTGTTGTATTTTGCACGTGCAGTGGGGGTCACTCACATAGATCAAGAGTATCCGACCTTTGGTAGAAGGGATGCAGCTACCCTATAAAAATGACCGCAAGACAATCGCTCAAGCCGCTGCTGAGATATGGGCCTCTCAAAATCATTACTTTTGCAAAACTGCTTGAACACCCTTGACTTTTCACGTGGCACGTGCCACGGCGGTCGCTGAGATGTATCAAAAGTAGTCAATTACGGGGTAGAAGGGATGGGGCTACCCAACAAAAAAGACCGCAGGCCAATCGGTCCAGCGGTTGCTGAGATATAAGCCTCTCAAAAGCGTTACAGGCCGGGCCGGGCCGGGCCGGGCCGGGCCGGGCCGCTCATACTGAGATTTTTCCGTTATATTGAAAAGACTCACTTCGCTCGCTGCGCTCGCTCGCTCGTAATCATTTTTTCTGTCTTGGTTTTTGAATGCCTCAAAACAGCAGTTATACATGTTACAAAACCACGTAGCTGGTCGCATTTATTTCTTTTGTCTTTTTACGTCCTTATTATTTGTATGCCGAGAGAGGACCAGGCGGAGAGCATTACCAAGACCATCTATAAAATTATTACATTTAATTTAGTATTTGCTGTCTCTTTATTTCTTAATCGGTGATTAATCTCTGAATTGTAAAACTTTAGCTGTTGTGTAAAATAATATTATCAGAATGGCACATGAATATGCATTGTACAACGGTGTTTTCGCAACAAGTTCGCACTAACTACGGCTGCAATAATTTAGTCGCTGTAACATTCCTTGCAATCAGCTGTTGGTGACGCTTCTGACGCATGTTTTCAGAAATGCGTAGTTCATTGGTGGTTAGTTGGTTTTTGCTCGGATTTTGCATGATTTGTTTTATGTGTAGATCGACCGGATGCTCATTATTCACCGTGTCACTATTTATTTTTAACTGGAAATCGCATATCTTTTTATATCAACATTCATTTTGATCAGGGCTGCGGAGTCGATGGATTTTCGGCGACTCCGACACCGACTCCGACTCCGGCTATAAAAAACCAGCTCCGACTCCGACTCCGACTCCGAGCAGAATTGTCGACTCCGACCGACTCCAACTCCCGACTCCGACTCCGCAGACCTAGCAGGGCTGCGGAGTCGACAGATTTTCGGTAACTCCGACTCCGACTCCGGCTCGGGTTTCTTAAATCGACTCCGACTCCGACTCCGTCTCCGGTCACAACTGCCGACTCCGACCGACTCCGACTCCGATTCCGACTCCGACTCCGCAGCCCTGATTTTGATAGCAATATCATTCCAGAAGCCTAACATTGAGAGGGAGCCAGAGTGAAATTTTGATCCTCAGCCAATGCTGAAGGGTAAGGTGAGAGAAAGATTTTACTGAACTCTTTTACGTGCCTGATCGTGTCACATTGCAGAATGTTAGTAAATTCATAGATTTGAGCCATTCTGTTGATTTTGCATGCAAATTTAACGTCACTCCTGTATTAACCTTAACCCTCGCCCGTAAACGGCGATCTGCCACCTTCGCCCATGCAGGGGGGGGGTTGGTGCGACCCCCCCCCTTGGCGTTTGAAAACGGAGCGTCGTAGAGCTTAGCGGAAAAGACCAACGGATTGCTCTCGCGGAGATCTCGCGATTGGTGGTATATTTTTTGGTCCTAGGTCAACATTTGACCTACTTTTGACCGGTCAAAGGTCAAATTTTCGGAAAAATAGACTTTTTTCAACTTTCCGCGGCGATTGCGGCAAAACGGTGGGAGATATCGACTTGAAACCTTCACTATCGTGTTCCTTGATCAATTCTCTATCGTTTGGTATGTATTTCGTTTCCCTAGCTCTAAAAATGGCGCGTTGGGAGCGCCGGAAGTCGGCAAGGTCACAGTCGGCGGCAGAAATTCGAAAAATCAAAATTTAAATTTTTGAAATCTGTTTGTATTTTTGGATTTGGGAGGTCCATTTGCTCCCTATAGAAGCTAATATTGCTGCATATTCCCATTGAGGTGACAAGAATTAGCAAAATAGTGGTTCAGGCGCTTTTCAAAAATAGTACCGGACGCTGTTCCTCTTGTGACGTCATAGCTCCGTGACCTGACCTGACCCGGTCAAGTTTCTTATACCATATGATAGCCAATACTTGCCCCAACATGCATGGGAAGTTTCATCACGATCCATCAACCGATGTCCGTACCACCGGCAGGAAACCTCGGGCGTTGGCACTCAGTTTGTGAAAATCCGGCCGGAGGCTGTTCCCTTTGTGACGTCATAACTCCGTGACCTGACATGACCCGGTCAAATTTTTTTTATCAAAAGATGCGCAAGGTTTGCCCCATAAGGTACCCAAAATTTGGCGGCGCTGCGCGCCGCCGTTTTTGCACTATTTCCGAAAAACCTCAGGGGGGGGGTTGCACCAACCCCCCCCCTACATGGGCGAGGGTTAAGATTCCACAGCCAGCCCATCACTTGAGAAATAGCAAGCGGCAACTATTTAAACATTCAAGACAGAATCTGTCGGGGGCCGGAATTCTGAGCGGCAAGCTCATGGAAAACGTCATTATTTGCTGAAGCTGGTGACGTTCCGTATTGTTGTCTTACATTGTGTTCTCGCATGCTACCTACAAACTTCAGTCGTCTTTTCATAAGTCTTTCCTTTAGTTGGCGCATACCCGACTTCCTCCCAGTGCACAGTGGGGATTTTTCCGATCTAGCGCCTATTAATTCAAAAAATATTTTTGGATTTTTGTTTATTTTTTGTGTCAGTAGGGCTAAGAAATGTCTGAATTTTTCATATATGGCATTGTTTTATCTGTATGTCCACAGCAAAACTAGGAAAAATGCGCCTAAAGTTTACACTCATGCGTAATTACTCAATGGGCTCAGCAAGGCCCGAAAGTATAGCTCAATTTCATTGTCCTGTCCTGTTGGTTTTAATCTTGCAAGGTCTTAAAGTTGCATATCGTCTGAAAGGCACCTTTATTAGGAATGGAATGGCAAACAGAAAGTATGCCACAACCTTACTTAGGTCACAAAAATTCCCTTTACAAAAAACCCTTACAGACACCATATTGAAGGAATGATATTCTAAATAAATGTAGGAAATCAACAATGTTCTCCACACTTTTCCACTCCGAAATATATCCTATCGAATTCGCCACTTTCTTCTGCACAAGACAACGCCTAGTTTGGCTGCCGAAACTTGCCTGAACACGGAATATTCACATTAGAATATCTTAACACCCCACTCGAGGAGCGCTAGGGCAAACAGCACGATATAGGTATGTTCCGGACATAGGCGAATAATTTTACTTCGTGATTTATATGATGCATATTTTCTGAGACACATTCATTAGGAATAGGATGACAAGCGTAAATTATACATACCGTAACCTTATTAACCATCGCACTTGTGGGGAGGGGGAGGGGGAAGGGGTCGGATAAAACCCCATGGTTTTCCGCAAATTACTCGCGCAAAAAGCGGCCGATCGCGCCGAAGCTTTCGGTACCCTCGAGATCATCAATTTTACATCTAACCTAAAAATTTCATGACTCTGACCCAACTGACCTTTGACCTGTGGCATATTTCTCGAGACCATGTTTGGCCGGAATCGCGATTCGGCGTATGCCAGCTCACATTATCCGCGGTTTCCAGTCTTTTTGTGGTTTGAAACGTTCAAATATGTGAAATGATGTTGGTGCCATGCATAATGGTGGGTGTCAAGGTCACGTGAAGGTCAAGTCAAGGTCATTGACCTTTTGATGACCTTGGTTCACTTTTTCGAGTTTTACTTGTTTCTAGGGTAGTTTTTGGTGCTGATTTCGATTTTAGCAGCCATTTGAATATTTACGAAGTAGTTCTAGTGCCTTCGTTCCATGTTACGAAGCTATCAGTAGTAGGTGACACTTCTATGGATGGCCGGCAGGACGCCTACTAATTGATCTAACCTGACCTGACCCGACCTGGCCTAAATGCATAAAGACATCGTCTGTGATCAAAACTAACATGAAATTCGTGATCAGCACCCCAAAATACCCCGTAACACCCTAACTTTGCGAAGTTTCAAGAGGTCTCGATTTCCCAACTTTAGTTGGGTCATTAAACTGACTTGGAAAGTCAGCTTATGACCTTGGACTTTGAAATTGGATATATTCGGCCTAATTTCGTCATAGGCAGCACGCTTGACTTTTCCGCGAAGCTCTAGCTTGATCAGGGGCCAAACGGCTGAGCGGGGGGTCCAATTGAACCCCCTATACTATGTTGATTATGCACATTTACAGGTAAAATTCTCACCAGGACACACCAGCCAACATCTGTGCACAATCTGGCTACAATTCTACCTATGGTTTGCCCTCTACGAATAAATACGTGCTAGATCGGAAAAATCCCCACTGTGCAGTGCAGAAATCGATCGATCAGCATTGTAATAGATCGGCAGATATGCTGGCTCATGTTTCTTTTTGTACTCAACAGAAATAAATCTAAAACAAAATGTCAATCCGTGTGTTACTTTTGTAGGTCTGCAAACAGGTCATCCACGTCATCAGTTTAATCATTTATTTATTGCCTATGGCTAGACCCCGTGTGGAAGCATTTTCGATTCACAGTTCCTCATTATGAGTCGAATGTCTATACTTTTTTTTCCAAACTATCGCAAGTCAGAGACCAGCCGACCGAGCCGGCGATTTCTGTAAAAACCATCATTTTGCACGTGACAATTCTAAAATAGATTTTCGGGCCGTGCGCCTTTTGAAATAAATGGACTATAGGTAATTGTTATAATTAGCCCTAATCCAATCGATTACCTACTGGGCAATGGTAATTTGGTGCGTACGGTGCCCAATTATCTGACCTCTGATAAATATCATCGGGAAGAGACAAGGTTCGCGTTAGTTCCGGTTCATCCTACAAGGCATACATGACGTGCCTCCAGACAATAAAATGGTGCAATCTTGACCAAAATGCTGGATGAGTATGAGCATGTGCCTTTGTGTCCGCTTATTGCTTTTGATGCAGGCAAAGTCTGATGTAACTACTTTGAATATCAATATGTCCGAATATGTAATATTAGGCTGTGGCGTCTTGCAACTTGCAAGGTTGTGTACCGCACTGAACATCCCTATGATATGGATCAGTTAACCCGCGCGGGGCTGGGGGGGGTAAATTTTACCCCCCCTCGCGAATTTTTGCGATATCTAAAAAACGGCGGCGCGCAGCGCCGCCAAACTTTAAGTACCTTTTCTCACATCAATTTGACACCTTCCCTGAAAATTTGAGCGAAATCCGTCGGAAAATTTTTGAGAAATTGACGTTTTAGTGACGTCATGTTCGTCATTTTCGCCTCAAAAACGGCAAAAGTTCAAACGCCGCTAACATCTTCATTTTTAAAGGAATCAAGACGTAACAAAAAAGGTTATACGTAATTTTACTTTGTCTATCAAATGGCTATCTCGGTTCTTTGAAAATTTTGGATTTTGGCCTAAATTTTTTCAAAAAAACTGACTTTTTTGGGAAAATCATTATAAAATCCAAAATTTTGAGTCTATCAAAAAAACCGGAATATATGTCAGAGAAGTGGTCTATGTGCACCTACATACCAAATTTTAGAAGAATCGGTTCAAAAATGTGGGAGTTATTCAAAATTTTATGACGTCACGACACACAAAATTTTTGAAAAATGACTTTTTTGGAAGTTCTAGACCTCGTACGGAAACAAAAATAGCACCATTCGATTCGCCGTGAAAAACTGCATCAGATAGACACCTTTTTAGGCCTTAACAACCAACTTCAAAATTTGACCTCACTTGACCTGACCTTGATCTGACCTCGACCTGAAATTCATCCAGAGGTGGTCCATATCACTTATTGAGTGTGCCTTTGAATTCTATGAGTAAAATGACCCATAAAACATGTGTCGCACATGCCCTTTTCTATATTTTGTTTTTTGGTGACCTGACCTGACCTGACCTGACCTTGACCTTGACCTCTGAATGATATTGTTATGCAACGAATATTGTCTTGGTAGCCTAAGAACACGTTTTGGGCGATCAGTCTCAGTCCATGACTCCATTCTTCGGCAACTACGGTGCAAGGCCGATACTGTAGAAACTTGCAATTTGTACCCTTGACCTGACCTTGACCTTGACCTCAAACTTTAAATTAAGTACATGTTTTTAGTAGTTCGTGATGAGAGCTTTCGATTGGCGTTTGAATTTTCCAAATCGGACCGTTAGTTCGGGAGATAACAGGGGGGGGGGGGGTAAAATTTACCCCCCCCCCAGCCCCGCGCGTTCGGCTGGAGACCCCAGCCCCGCGCGGGTTAAGTAATCATGATGTCAGCTCATGTCAGACTTGTCTATAGTGACGTCGCATTATGCCGCTTATGGCATTACATTCGGCGCAAAATCTAGATCCATTGTTTAACGACATGCCCCGTCAAGTCTGGCAATGTCAATAATGCGACTTTGATCGGCTTTAGGACAGTTTAAATGACTTCAAATGAGGTTGATGCTTCGTTAGCATGCCTCAGGATACCGAGCCGCAAATGATTCAGGTGGCAGTCAACTTGTCGGAAAGGTGATGGTGGAATGCATGATCCGAAGCATAGGTATACGAAGTACCTACCGAACGCTGATTAGTGCCAATGGCGAACAATTTGATGAATAATATCCGCGATGTTCAGTGTCACTGTTGAATGTTGATGGTTGTTAACAGTTTTTAACATCTGCTAGTTATGCTTTCATGTTTTTCCTTGCCTCGCTGTTCCCGTACCTATATTTTGTGAACGCAGTTTGTTTCTTTGGATCATTTGTTTTGTGAGCAACAGCTAATAGTTGACGCTGAAACTGGTTTCAAGCCTTGAGCTATGACTTCGTTTGATCGATGCACAATCATAGATCAACAGCACAACTGTATGCTGCAATAGCGCGTCTACAAGTAACTCTTGCCAGTTCTCTGACTAATGAAAACAATATATATTAACACATGGTTTCCCGTGTGTAAATGGTTTTAAACGCAGGACGTGGATGGATTGGAGCACGAGTGTGTTAATGCACGAGTGAAACGAGTGCATTAACGCACAAGTGCTCCATTCCATCCACGAGTGCGTTAAAACCATTTATGCACGGAAACCATGTGTTAAACTAATTAATACATGCTTAACGGTGCGAATTTAGATTAAAGTAAACTTAATCCATGACACTAAATGGGCCTTTTGTGGGAATTCTTTGAATAAAGTCAATGACCCTTCCGAAAAACTTCAGTCGAGAAATTCATCAATGCACGCGCGTGCACCAATTTAAATTGGTGCACGGCTACTTTCGAATTAACGTACGGTTAATCTCCAGTGAACGCACCGTAAAGTATGTATTAATACACATTTTATCCAATCTTAATACTGAACATGAGCCAATACCAAAAGCACCTTCACATTTTAGCTGACTAAATAGTTATTTCTCCTCAGCCCAGCGGAGCTGTGGCCCCAAGGTCACGTTACCTGAGTTCCGAGGCTGCTTTTCTGTTGGCGGAGCATCTCGTAGTTATGATGGATGTTTCAGGAGAGACTCCTTCAAATTCGTTTGATCGCACTGTCTTGATGATTCTGTAAATAAAAAAGACAATGGGTTATTTACCCTGTTGTTATTGAGTGTTATTGACCCATTTTTATTGTTATTATTACTTTTATTGAGTGTAGTGTTGAAACCGTGTGACGCAAGGACGTTAAATGATGGACGAGGGCACGGATGCAATGAAACCGACTGAAACAGATGAGTAGGTATAGCGTGATTGATTTGGATCCGGTTTATATCCAGATATAACTAGGCAACCGGTCACAGCCAGATGCAAGTGGCTCAATACGCCAAAGATAGGGACCATTACCGCATGCGCCAGCATTCTTGATGAGCGGAGCTTTCGGGTGAATCAAATGGGCAATGTGTGTCCGACGGTGTATTCACAATCAGAGAGGGAAAGAAGATGATACTAAGCTAATGTAATTTATCAATTTTGAGAATCGCTCTTGTTCTTCAAACGCTTTAGGCTAAATCTAGACATAAGTAATGATTACTGCATTCGGTTTCAAACCTTCATAAGATGTTTCAGTTTTAAACAGCAAACATGAGTGTCTGTAACGAAGAAGCACCGGAAATAAGCACAACATAGCAACAGCGCCAAAAATCCTTATTTTCGCCACAAATTCCGTTAGCCTGGCTCTCTGCTGTCCATTTCTGTCTAATTGTTTTTCCTTTTCTATGAGCGTTGAGTGCCGAGGGTAGTAGCTCTAAAAGCTCTGTTCAGGACGTGTGTTCCCAAGGGAGGTTCTGCCTAGTTTCTCGTCACGTGCCGGTGGGAGGGATGGAGAAATATCCTAACGAAGGACTGTGGACTGCAACAATTAATTTACAATACAGTTACGGGCTACAGCTGTGACCAAGGCATATAGGGTCTGTTTCAGTCGCACTTCCTAACACCTCTAAACTCTTCCAAGAGCAAGATAGAGCAGGTTGGAGCAGGGCCCTCCTTGGCTTTGTAGGGGCTAAAGCTGCCACTGGAACAGGGAAGCAATCTTGGAGGAGTTTAGAGGTGTTAGTAAGTGCGACCAGGGCCCTGTTTCACGGCAGAGCGCTGCAGTGCGCTGCGCGCGTCGGCGCGTTGGGTTTCCATGGCAATATCAACAAACTTCCCTCTGACGCTACGCTATGACGTCATCGCAAAACGCTAGCACCGCGGCGCCAGCACCATCCGCACGCTAGCAGTTTCGCACTCAAACTTCTGTTCAGTTGGTACTAGGTTCTTCAAGGTCTCTGTTCCAAACGCGATTTACCATAAGCTAACGGATCGCACGTAGCGTCATTCGAGTGACGTCAGGAGTATGCCTCAGCTCCCAGCGCGCTGCAGCGCGCGCAGCGTCGGGCGGTGAAACAGGGCCCGGAACACAGACCCATAGGCACAGTCCTACAGTCCCTTTGTGTCACGGCTGTGGTCGGCTGTGGCTGTAATACTACGATTGTGAAGCCAGTAAGGGCTTAGAAAGTTAATCTGTGCCCTAGCGTGCTGGAATGATTGTGACCGTTGCTGACTTGTCCGTGACTTTTTGCGGATAAATTGCAAGGCAGCAGCTGACTTGTCTAGCGAAAGCAGATCTGTAATCCTTCTCAGGCGATTGGTGTTTCGCATTAATTCATTAGAGGGACATGGAAAAGATGTTGTCAGCATATTTTTTCACCCCGCCTTCTATATCCAAGTAATCGGATCAAGGTCAGCGCACCTGACCCCGTTAGCAACAGGGGTGGAGTGTGAGAGAGAGAGAGAGAGAGAGAGAGAGAGAGAGAGAGAGAGAGAGAGAGAGAGAGAGAGAGAGAGAGGGTGGGAAGTTCCGTCCCCAGCTCGTCGCTGCCGTCTCAGCAGAGCCACACAATAGTCCGGATGGACCGCATTAGTTCCAAGCGCCGCGGATCTCCCTAAAGGGAACAATGGTAGGTCGGGACGGAGACTCTACCAGCGGCTGATCAGCGCAGGGAAAGAGCATACAAAAACCGACAGCAAAAACTGGATTAGGAGTCCGGGGAAAGATGACAGGGATTCTCAGAAAATTGGGGGTGGTTTCTGATACTATTGGAGAGACGAGAGAGAGAGAGAGAGAGAGAGAGAGAGAGAGAGAGAGAGAGAGAGAGAGAGAGAGAGAGAGAGAGAGAGAGAGAGAGAGAGAGAGAGAGAGAGAGAGAGAGAGAGAGAGAGAGAGAGAGAGAGAGAGAGAGAGAGAGAGAGAGAGAGAGAGAGAGAGAGAGAGAGAGAGAGAGAGAGAGAGAGAGAGAGAGAGAGAGAGAGAGAGAGAGAGAGAGAGAGAGAGAGAGAGAGAGAGAGAGAGAGAGAGAGAGAGAGAGAGAGAGAGAGAGAGAGAGAGAGAGAGAGAGAGAGAGAGAGAGAGAGAGAGAGAGAGAGAGAGAGAGAGAGAGAGAGAGAGAGAGAGAGAGAGAGAGAGAGAGAGAGAGAGAGAGAGAGAGAGAGAGAGAGAAAAGCGTTAGCATTAAATGCTATTTTAGATGCTCATCAATGGATATTGTGTGTTGATGAGGCGGCGCCTGTTAAAAGATACTTTACCAGCCGCAAAATGTGATTCAATTTTAGCTCAATGCGAGGTCGACAACAATTTAAATTTAAGTTGTTTCATAGATAACATGAATTTATGAATTCGTCATGGTTGTTTGTATACAAACCAGAGGTACTGCCATTCGGCCCAATAACTCAAACTATATGATGAACTAATCATGAATTTAGGAAGCTTAGCCCTGAGCAGTTAACGAGTATATCAGAGCAGACTTCAAAGCGATGTGAGGCTTTTCATCTTACCTTGCTGCATCAACAACTTTCACTGAGTTTGAATTGTCTGAGCTTCATTTTTGTTTGCTTAACCCTCTCGGCAATGCTTGTTGACGACATCTCATCTAAGTGGCCACTCAGGAGAACAGAAGGCTGTTTACGATTGTGAACAGAACTTTGGGGTGCAAAGTTATTGAGCGTTCAGACACAGTAGGTAGGATCAGTTACAATTTCCAGAAACTTCTCCCCTAAGGGAGAAGGGTCCCAACGCTTACGAAAGGGGGAGAAACAATATCGACAATAAGATAAGTCTCCGTAATTTGATTTTTGGACCCAGCAATATGTTAATTTGGTATGATGAATTCGGTGTTGTCGACAATGTCGCTTTCACCTGGCATAAAGCCGCAACTTCCGTATTTTTTCCATCTTATTGGTAGCCGCGAAGCACGCCTTACATGTGTCCTGCTAAAAAGCAAGACTTGAGGCTGAATAGCAGCATATTCAGTCCATGCTAACAGGCATTTTCTGTGATCTGGCTTTTGGGTTCCCCAACCATCAACCAGCCATGTTGAGTCAATATCTTATAACATTCTCATGACATTAGGATGAGAGCATTAGTGTTCACTTCGTGGTGTGCTATGCTGCTAATATTATCCACCAATCATAATCGACCAAGGCTTGAAGAAGACAGGTGAGCGGAGTGGCTACTTACACTCCAAACAGTCTCTACGAGTGGCCTAAACAGTCTCCACTAGTGGGCTAAACAGTCTCCATTAGTGGGCTAAACAGTCTCCATTAGTGACCTAAACAGTCTCTATTAGTGGGCTAAACATTCTCCATTAGTGGGCTAAACAGTCTCCATTAGTGGCCTACACAGTAAGCAGTCTCCATTAGTGGCCTAAACAGTAAACAGTCTCCATTAGTGGGCTAAACAGTCCCAATTAGTGGGCTAAACAGTCTCCATTAGTGGCCTAAACAGTCTCCATTAGTGGGCTAAACAGTCCCAATTAGTGGGATAAAAGTTTCCATTAGTGAGCTAAACAGTCCCCATTAGTGTGCTAAACAGTCTGCATGATAAGGTCATTGATAACTGAAATGGTGCTGATTTTACGAGTATAGGTATTTGACAAGCATTTCGGTATCAGTAGAAAGGAGAACAACGAAACATGAATGTCACCCAGAATATTTCATTTAGTATTAAATTAAATGAACTCAGGACTCAATCGATCATAATATTGAATTCCATGGACTTGATTACGTACATGTCACGATACATAGTCATTTCCACATATAAATATATGAAATAAGATGACATGATGTGTCGTCAGCAATCAATCTACTGTTACCCGTAATGACTCGACCTTTTGGGTTGAAATATTGACATTGGCATATTCCAATCACTCGGCGCTGTTTTAGAAATATTTTTTAACCCGCGCCCCACTGGGGTCTGCGTATAACACGCCCTACTGGGGGGGGGGGGGCTATTCATAGCCCCCCCTCCTAACTCCGAAACTACTGGGCCGATCGTCAAAATTCAAACGGCGTCTGATAGCCCCGGAAAAACTGTCGAGCGAAACCTAATTTCATTGACCTCGAGGTCACCGATGACGTCACAGGTCAGGTCAAAGTAAAAATTATTAGCATTTTGCTTGTTCACGTTTTGGGCTCTGGCCGCCGTCTTACAAGTCAGATCAGGCTCATTTTTGGATCACACACTCGTGAACAGATGCTCTAGATACCCCGAGGGTACCAAACTTGTACTTTGATTTTCAGGTCAAGGTCAGGTCATCACAGGTCACGAAAATATTATATCATGCGTCGGTCACGTGACACATGTTTTATGGTCCATTTAGGCCAGAGATTTCGAATGTGATGTCGTCTGTGTCATTCGAGGTCATTTTGAGTCGAATTTAGCTTAGATCAGGTCACTTTCAGTGTAACACGGCGGTTTCTCGTGCCCAGGGCAGGGCGCGCCGGTGTTGTTGTCAGCCCTTTACCAGAAGAGATGCTCTGCCGGTCCAGGTGTATTGTCGAGCACAACACAGAGCGAGGTGGTCAGCTACAGTGTCGGTCGAGACCGATGCAGGTACACGTCCGGCCTCAGTGGCTGCCGGGGGTCTTCTGCCAGTCCCCCCGATCGGGAGACTTCAGCAAAGCTATCCTACTCTTAGGGCGTAGCCCTCTAGCCTACGTGGCAGCTTACTATTGGCCAGGAGAGCATTTCATATATGGTTACACAGTTTGCGATTGGTCACTACCTCGTCGGAGGTGGGAGATGCACTGCCCGAGGCTCACCCGGTACTGGCTAAGTGTGACTAAACTATGATGGACAAGTATGTAAACGGTAGATCTAAAGCTTTGTTAAGTACAGGGCAGAGCCGAGATAGTTGAATAGCGCGCGCCGCTAAATCCTCAGAAGATGAACATGCGTGACACCGTGACGAACCGGCTTTGGGCGGCGGCGCGGCGCCACGGCTGGGCGGCGGCGCGGCGTGTGGGGTCTCGGCAAAGTCGGCCCCGCACGGCAGAGATACAGTGGAGTATTGAGTAATGAACGTTGAAAATAGGTCATCAACTAACACCGTGGGCTACGATGACTCACGTCATGGACTGCAACCACTGCTTCCGTGCACTGCAGCGAGTGCACAAGTGCTATTCGTCGCGTTCGTCCGTCGCGTTCCGCGTTCGTCCGTCGCGTAAGTGGCCGGGTTTTCGTGCTTTTCTCAATGTGGTAAAGGAGTCCGTCGTCTAAACAATACCTCTGGCTATTTGGGTTGCTTTCATCGTTTGACTGAAGGTCCGCTATAATTTGTTTCAATTCTGGGTCGTTCCGTTGTGCTTTTCGTAATGAATCTGCGTCGATACCGTGATAGTCTAGTGGTTTTTGGTTGACATCATTTTCATCTGCATCAATTTGTACCTGGTTGTCGACGACATTGACATTCATCGACTCTCCTTGCCAGTCGAGGTGCTCATTGTCGTTCAATTCACCTGCTATTGGGGTATTGTGCAATCGCGACAGCATGTCGGCTGCTACGTTCTGAGGGCCGGAAATGTACTCAATTTTGCAACCGTATTCACCGAGGATAATAGCCCATCTTTGGATACGAGGGTTTTTCATTTCACTCGTGAACAAATGCTTGAGCGGCTTGTGATCTGTATAAACGGTTATGTCGGTACCAATGATAATCGGTCGGAGTTTTTCCAAACTATAGACGATAGCAAACGCTTCGCGTTCGATAGTAGGCCATTTTAGTTTTTGCTCCGAAAACTGATGCGAAATGTATTGAATGACCCGGTTTTGGCCGTCATGTTCTTGCATCAAAACTGCGCCTAAGGCGTACTGAGAAGCATCAGTGTACAGTTTGAAAGGTCTGGTTATATCTGGGAAAGCCAAGATCGGGGCCTGGAGAAGTGCTTGCTTGATCGACTCGAATGCGCTTTGCGCTCCGGGCGTCCAGTGGAATCTGGCATGTTTCTTTGTCAGTGAATTTAAAGGTTTTGCTAATTTACTGAAATTTGGAACAAACTTTCTGTAGTATGACGCCATGCCTAGGAAACTTCTGACATCTCGCACATTCTGGGGAGGTTGCATGTTTTGCATCGCTGAGACTTTTTGGGGGTCGACCGAAATTCCATCATTTGAAATGATATGACCTAAATAGTTGAGCTTGTCCTTGATAAATTCACATTTGGAAATTTTTAATTTTAGGTTGGCTTTTCGCAGCCTGGCGAATACTTCATCTAGGTGCTTCAGATGATCCTCAAGTGTTTCACTGAATACTATGATGTCATCTACAAACGCTAGGGCAAAATGACGGATATCTCCTAGAACAGCGTTCATGCAATTTTGAAAAACAGCTGGCGAGCCAGAAAGACCAAAAGCCATCCGATTATATTCAAAAATGCCTGCATCTGTGCCAAAAGCAGTCTTTTCTTTGTCCTCTTCTCTAATAGGGATTTGCCAAAAACCTTGCTTCATATCCAGACAAGTGCGGAACTTTGATTTTCCGAGCGCGAAGAATATGTCGTCAGCCGACGGGATGCTTGCAGCTGGCCTGACCGTAATAGCATTCAATTTTCGAAAGTCTACACAAAGTCTGAGAGAGCCATCCTTTTTGGGGACCAACAGAACAGGTGACATCCACGGTGAATTGCTCCGGCGGATGACATTGGCAACTAGCATGTCCTGAATTTGTTTTTCTAACGCCTCTCGATAAGCGAGTGGCGGTCGCCTTGGAGCCTGGTATGTTGGTGGATGATCTTGCGTATTGATTCTCATTTCGGTCACATTGGTCACGGTCAACTCTGTATCTTTTTCAACAAATATGTCCATGTTACCAAGTAGAAGCGTTTTCAATTGGTCTCTTTGATCGTCTGGGATGTGATCTAACTTGAATGAACGAATTTTATCATCTGAGGTCTCTTTCACGTTCTCCTCTGATTTCGATATTGATGAAATGCTTGGTTCAAGTTCTGAATCGGCAATTTTTGTAGCTACTCCAATAACTTGTCCTTTTCTGAAATGCAAATACCTTCCCGTTTCGTTCACAATTGCCCAGGGGATATGGCGATTTTTCGAGAGCTTCACAACGGCGTTTGGTAGGAGAATACCTGGTTCGTTTTCGAAACACGGAGACGAGGGGAGCTGAGTAACGACGAAGCCTTCACCTGGTTTATTTTTCTTTGTGATTGCACATTTGACCTGTAAGTCCGAACGAGGGAAGACGTCTACGTCCTCCGCGAGTCTCACTAAATTTGTTTCTTTACTAGTACTCTTTCCTTGTTTCGTTTTGAGCGGGTACACATACCTTCCTATGATCATGGTTTGGTTCTCAAAGTCTAGCAGCGCTTTCCTAGCGTTCAAGAAATCGATACCCAAAATCATATCATGGTTGAAGCCGTCTACTACAACAAAATCATGATACATGCGCACCTTTCCAAGAGTGATTCGTATTTTGACCGATCTGGTTGGTTTCAGTTTGTGTCCAGAAGCTGACACGAGGGTAACTTTTTGTTTTTCGGCTGGTCTCACCAGCGACGGTTCCAGTAATTCCACAAATTTTCCACTGACGAGCGAGAGTTGCGAGCCGGTATCCAAAAGTGTATGAAAGGGGTGCGTCCCAATAGAAATGTCGACATACGGGCAGTTCTCGTTAATTTTCAAAATTTGAGCGGTCTCTGTACCGCCTGTCGCTGAATCGGTGTGAGGCTTTACATGTTTCCCGGCTGCGGTTGACCTCTGTTTGGCCTACCTTGCTGTTGGTTTTGCGGTTGGTTTTGCGGACGCTGAGCAGAAGCATTCGCTGCCTGTCGCTTTCGGCAGACACGTTGTACATGGCCTATCAGGCCGCAGTAGTAGCAGATCGGCCGTTGGTCGGACGTCCATTGATAGACCGGTTTTGGCCTAGGGTTCTGTTTAAAATTACCAGGGTTCTGACGCTGTTGGCCCGGCTGAGTGGGCGGTCGTTGGAAGAACTGGCCCGGGGGCGGTTGATTGACTGGTGGTGGATATCCCTGATAAGGGCTCGGTTGTTGATAGCTCTGATGAACCTGCGGTCTAACTTGGAAAGAATCGTCACTGCGCCTGACTAGAACTTCTAGTAGATCTCTGACCTCAGACAGGTCGCTATTTTGCGCAGGGGGCTCGGGAGCAGGTGTCACAGCGTTGCAGTCCATTGGCTCTGGTTTTCCTTTCGAGTGATCACGGTAAGTAGCTAGTTCTGTCATTAGTTTAATCCGGTCCATGGCTATGTGATATGCTTCTTTCGGGCTTTTAGGTCGGCGAGTCGCTATGCGTTCTTGCAATTTTCTGTCTGTGATTCCGTTGATAAAAGTCCTAGTAATTGCCTCTACCACACCAGATTCATCTATCTTTTCCTTGTAGGCCTGACGGGAGAGCGCCTGGAGTCGCTCTGCGTAGTGAGGTATTGATTCATTCGGCCTCTGTACGAAATTCTGTAGTTTTTGTTTCGCTGTATCCGCATCGTCTAGGTAGTGGTAACGTTGGGTCATGAGAGTTTTGAATCGTGCCCAAGAATCAATAGACGGAGATACCTCATGGAAGTAATCAAGAGCTGTGCCTTTAAGTGTTTGACTAGCAGCCCAAAGAGTTTGTTCCTCGTCGCCTTTCAGTGCTAGATATAAGTTGTCCATTTCAGCAAGCCATTTGATAAAATGCTCACCACTTGTGCCATCAAAATGATGTTTGCCCGACACCGACTGGTTAGTCATAAGTTGGTTCTTTAGAACACCGAAACCGTGCATCATTGCATTGATCATTTGGCTTGAGGAAGCAGAAGCGGGAGCATGCGAGCGAGACGATTCGTTTTGAGCCATCCTTGAAGCGACAAAGAGCCAGAAATATCAAAGATAGAATGGATAAGCGTTACGTTGATATTAACAGAAAAAAAAATCAAATGCCACTCGGGAGATGTCGAGACGTACCTTTGTTGGTGTCACCGAAGATGGGTCGTTCACTCGTTAACTATCACTCCACTATCACTTTCACTACGCACCGGGACGGATTGTTTCGATTACGCGCGAGAGAGTCTGGTTGTAGCGCTGGGTGTGGAGCGCCTTTGAAGTCACTCGATGAAGATGCCTCGAAGAAGAAGAGCGTCAGTTGACCTCTCTGATGACGAGTTGACCTCGTTGGAGAGCGCGAGTTGAACTCTCTTTCCTGTTAACTTTTGTCTCGATGACGAGAGACAGTCGGTTAAAGTTGTCAGCGGCTTAGGTCGTGCGCTGGTTGTGATAACTGCCGTATAACTCGGGCAGATTGGGGCCTGACTGGTACAGTTCTGATTTCCGAGCCCTTTATGACTGGTACTGGTACAGGTACTTGTACCTTAGACTGACACCGGTGAAGATAAACGATGTCGAGCTTTAGCGTACTCACTTTGGAGCAGTTTGTTCAGCGGCTCACTGTGAAGTATCGGCAGATGTAGTGGCCGTGAGAGCTGGCTGGTAGCAGCTGTCGTTCAGCAACGATGACCAGGTACTTGTCATCGGCAGAGTTCGTCAGCGGCAGAGTTCGGACTGAAGAATAGAATCGGCGCACGAAGAAGCAGATGGAAGTGAGAAGACGGCTTCTTCGGCAGGTTCGATCCGACGTCAGCGGCACCAATGTAACACGGCGGTTTCTCGTGCCCAGGGCAGGGCGCGCCGGTGTTGTTGTCAGCCCTTTACCAGAAGAGATGCTCTGCCGGTCCAGGTGTATTGTCGAGCACAACACAGAGCGAGGTGGTCAGCTACAGTGTCGGTCGAGACCGATGCAGGTACACGTCCGGCCTCAGTGGCTGCCGGGGGTCTTCTGCCAGTCCCCCCGATCGGGAGACTTCAGCAAAGCTATCCTACTCTTAGGGCGTAGCCCTCTAGCCTACGTGGCAGCTTACTATTGGCCAGGAGAGCATTTCATATATGGTTACACAGTTTGCGATTGGTCACTACCTCGTCGGAGGTGGGAGATGCACTGCCCGAGGCTCACCCGGTACTGGCTAAGTGTGACTAAACTATGATGGACAAGTATGTAAACGGTAGATCTAAAGCTTTGTTAAGTACAGGGCAGAGCCGAGATAGTTGAATAGCGCGCGCCGCTAAATCCTCAGAAGATGAACATGCGTGACACCGTGACGAACCGGCTTTGGGCGGCGGCGCGGCGCCACGGCTGGGCGGCGGCGCGGCGTGTGGGGTCTCGGCAAAGTCGGCCCCGCACGGCAGAGATACAGTGGAGTATTGAGTAATGAACGTTGAAAATGCCTAATTGAAATAGGGCCACCACGCAGGTAAAATCAAACTACAACTAATTAATCCTAAACCCACTTAAAATAGAAGCGACGGTTAGCGGAGACAAACAACAATAAGCAATTAACCGAGAGAGACGCACGTTACACACCTGCGGAGACAAACAACAATAAGCAATTAACCGAGAGAGACGCACGTTACACACCTGCGGAGACAAACAACAATAAGCAATTAACCGAGAGAGACGCACGTTACATCAGGTCAAAAAAGGTCAAATTTTGAAGTTAAAATTTTTCAACAAAAAATGTGTCTATTGGATGCAGTTTGAGCTCAGGAACACGATGGTGCTATTTATATTGGCGTACGATGTCAAATACGTGCTGAAAAATTGATTTGAAAAATTAATAATTGTGAATTTTTTGCAATAATGCGTAAAACTTGGCCATTTTTGAAGATATTTAGCTAAAACTTGCTAGAGTTAGTCATAATAATGCGTTCTATCACATATATTCCGGTTTTTTCGAAAAGTCAAAAACTTTTTGAAAAAAATGTAAAAATATAAATTTTAGATTTTATTATATCAAATTTTCGAAATTTTCAAAATTTCGAAAATCCGAGATAGCAGTTTGATAGCGCAGTCTATTCTGAGTCCTCTCATGCAAAGAAATTGGATCTAG
Source organism: Amphibalanus amphitrite (assembly GCF_019059575.1). Classification (NCBI taxonomy): domain Eukaryota; kingdom Metazoa; phylum Arthropoda; class Thecostraca; order Balanomorpha; family Balanidae; genus Amphibalanus; species Amphibalanus amphitrite. The sequence continues at coordinate 10,667 of NW_024882784.1, read as the reverse complement.
CTTAAAAACTGAGCTCTTGGGAGCGATTGCCGTGGTTCAATGTTTTGCGTCGAAATCGGCCGAACATGACGTCACTCTGACGTCATTTCCGGCCGACCTATGGTAGCTACGAAGTTAAAATTTTGACACAAGGTGTCAAATTGATGCAGCCGAAGGTACTGAAAGTTTGGCGTCGATACGTCAAGCGGTTTGGAAGTTATTGCAGAAAAACGGGAGGGGGGGCTATAAATAGCCCCCCCCCCAGTGGGGCGCGGGTTAACAATGATTCCGCCTTCTGGCGAGTTATGCCACAGCCAATCAATGTTTCATCATCGAGTACATTAGTCATGTTTGGCATCACAAAGAAATACTGAATTCCATCCATGATGTGACTCGAAATTGAGAGGTGGGATTTCGCCACTTCGAATCTTGGAAACACCTCTCATTTTGTTCGGCTTATGCGGTTTAATGGGTGGAATGATGGTTGGAAAAGTTCCCTACCTACCTGTTCCCTTATTACGGAGCGAGCGAAGCGAGGGTAGTCTTTCCTTAGATTAACGGAAATTTCCGAGTATGAGCGGCCGGCCGTGCGGACGCTTTTGTGAGGCTTATATCTCAGCAACCACTTGACCGATTTACATGCGGTAATTTTTGTAGGGTAGCTTCATTCCTTTTACCAAGTATTGGACTATTCCCGATGCATTTGGGTGACCCCTTATGCACGTGCCACGTGCAAAACGAAGAGGTGTCAGTTTTGTAATTGTTGCAATATCTCGATAACTACGTGGCCGATTGCGCTGAAAGTTGGCATGTAGGTAGGCACCCACTAGGCACTGCATATCCATGTGCCAGAGTTGGGGTGCTGCTGCACGTGCGCACGTGCAGGGGTCGTTTCCAGATTTCGAGAACGGCTGGGCCGCCGGCCGATGGCGCTCAAATTTGGTACACAGTTAGCGACCGGTTAGTAGGGTGCCATGCACATTGCGCAAGTCAGTTGGGACCCGTTTTGCACGTGCGCACGTGCAGGGTGCCGCTTCCAGATCTCGAGAACGGCTGGGCCGATTGTGCTCAAATTTGGCATATCGCTAGAGACCGGTTTGTAGGGTGCCGTGCACAAGTCAGCTGGAGGCACCCCCTCGCAATTTCGCACGTGCAAGGCCCACCCTCTCGCTCGCTCCGTTAGTCGCCCCCAAAGGCGTTATACTGGTATTTACTACTGGCTGCTGCCTATCTTTATTTAATTCATTCAAAATTATTTTACTCGTTTTTAAAGTCTCTTCATTCTTCAGTATATTGCTTATAAACCATATTTCCCTCTGTCCAACGGTCAAAACCAAATATGGTCGAAATAAGCATTTACTTGCCCAATACCTGGAGTTATTACTTTTTCTACTTGCAAGCTATATACTGGCTTTCTATCAAAGTAAAACCGTCAGTGCGCATTTGCCATACCTTGTCATGTTTTTTTTTTTAAATAATGCGTCAGAGACAGTATTGGTATCTAGGTAATATTCCAGCTTTGAGACAGAGATGATAGGCATTAAGGAATTCGTGCTAGGTACGCATATGCACGTGAGTATGCATGTGACCGTTTGCGCACTTGTTCCTGGAAGCATGATATTGGCTGCATATTTTGATGCGTCTGTGTTGAAAGAAATTGGAGCTATTTATGATCCAATTTTGTAAATGCACCGACTGGAAAGGAAGCTTTCATTTATGGATAGTGAATACCAAACAAAGGAACATATTGTGATTGGATGGAACGATCATTTCAGTTGTTGTAAGTTTTATTGTAGATATCGGCGCACATTTAGTATTCCCCTTGGGCCTTGGTATTTCCAATATGTGCCTTCCCACAATCCACATTGCAATGCCGACACATAATCTCTAGCTGTAGCACATAGATTAAACTCCATCACGTGGGGAATAGATCAATTGGACTGGAAATCACATGTCCTTTTGTTCACACACGTGACTAGCATTTATCAGTGTTTCTTATGCCAAGCACGTGCAGAAGAGAACAATAGACCGTAATTCTCCACAAGTGTTGTCTCCTACGTGAGGCTAGCCGTTACCATGGCAACATCGTTGACAGTGATACAAATTTCCTTGCAAATTTCAAAGCATTCCAATCGTTCGATAATTTCTCCTCATTGTACTGTCAGCTACCGCTGTGCTGCTGACATCGAATCCAAACTCGTGAGTCGTGACCATCTCACCTTAACCCTCGCCCGCACATTGAGGGGGGGGGGGGTTGCCACCCCCCAGGTAGTTTTTCTGCTCTGCACTCAACATTTTTAAAGCTAGAATCCTGTTTTTTTTCGTATAGCTGCTCCTCTATCCTTTCTCGATGTCCACTGAAAATTTCAAGCTTCTGTGGTTTTTGGTTTCGGAGATATGACCTTGTTTTTTTCAGGTCATGTCATGACCCAAATGACCAATTCTCAACATCTTGCGTTGGCTATGGGCCTTGTGAGCTTCTGACACCTTGATTTCGGCCTTTTTTGCCAGTCTCACCTCCCACCTATCATGGAACATGTTGTTCGACGATGTACAGATGTCAAGGTCAAGGTCAAGGTCAACCTAGGTCATTTAAAATAATTGCTTTTTAGGCAAGCTGAATTTACTTTTCGTGAAGTTTTTTCACCGCATTTTTGGTAAAAACTTCTCAGATCATGATTTCATGTAATATGGACACATAAGCACTCGTTGCACACATCAATATACACACAGACACACACAGACATACAAACACATATAATTGAACTTGACCTAACTTGACCTGAAATGACCTCAGCAGCAGAAACCTGGTCGGGTAGTGTGACAAAGAGCTTCTAGCTGGCTTGGCACCAGAAAACGGCATCGCCATCGGTATATGATAAGCAGCGCACTTGATATCCAACGGTGACCCAAAACAGCAACATTTTTTAGTTTGACCTGACCTGGAAGGTCAATGACTGACCTGAGAAGGTAAAACTGGGTATCATTGGATTTGTCTCTTCCCAAAGAATCTTTTTGGTCTTTACCGCGAAGCTCTATCTCCAACAGGAACGAAATGGCGCGGGGGTGGCAACCCCCCCCCCCATGTGCGTTCTAGGATGGGAAAATAGCATGTGCGGGCGAGGGTTAACCCGCGCCCCAGTGGCGGTCTCAGCCAACTTCGCCCTAGTGGGGGAGTGGGGGGGGGGGGAGGGCATATGTTACCACCCACCTCTAACTCAAAAACTAAGAGGGCTAGAAAGACGCGGTATAAAGCAGTCGATAGCCTTCAATGCGTACGTTTGAAAGTATTTCAGTCATTTTTCATCTTAGAGCAATATTGGGGTCACTGGAGGTCACCAAAGGTCAAAATTTGCCAAATGTCATTATATTTCTCAGAAAGCATGCATTTATCTCAGGAACTATGATGGCTAGAAAAAACGCATGGAAAAGCAGTCGATAGCTTTTGAACTCGTCTTTTGATAAGATAATTATCAAAATTGACCTTAGGTCAACGGTTTAGCCTCCAGAGGGCAAAAACTCCAAAAATAGCTGTTTTTACGAAATGTGTTTTTCGACAATAACTTTTGACTAAAAAACGCCACAACATTTCTATTGCCAGAATCGTGTTCCTCTCGCCGAGACGCGTCGAATGAACTATCATTTGACCTTGAAAGGTCAACTTGAAAATTTGACCTCAGGTCAAGGTCATGACCTGACCGGAAAAGGTCATGTTGCATATCATTCGATGCGTCTCAACAAGACAAACACAATGAGACCATCCCCAGCGTCACATCTCTTTCCAATCGAGAGTTATTGGCAAAAACTGTTTGTGGCCTCAAATGACCTCGGATGACCTTTCTCTGACCTTAGGTCACGGATATAAAAAATCAGAGATATACAAATTGTAGGCGCCCATAGCATCATGCAATCCACCAAGTTTAAAACCTTTCTGACAAACATTGCAGGCTGGACATGATTGCAAACTTTTTTAGGCTTGGTCAGTTAACTTGACCTGGTGACCTGACCTGACATGACCTCGGGTCAAAAATTTCACACAATATCCAAAATTGATGTACAAAAAGCTACCCCAAGCGGCGCGCGCCGCGGTTTTTTATTCACACGCAAAAAACGTGACAGAGTGGTAACATATGCCCCCCCCCCCCCACTGGGGCGAAGGTTAACATTAGTTTGGAGTTGAACTAGATAAATTGGGGTCCCTGGCTTGCACTTACTGATTTGGACACTCAAAACATCGAGAATTGCTTTTTATTCGGATATATTTAATGTCAATCTTGCAGTTTTCAGATTTTAAGGGGCTAATGCATTTGAATGCCATCTTAGAATTTGTGACGTCAGCGAAGATCGAACGATTTTAAAATCTTATACTAAAACCATCGGTAAAATCGGTAAAACGCACTGGTAAAACGTTTCGGTATACGCTGCTTTGCGCGCAACGTCTGCCGCACTTTCAGGATGCCAAACTATTTCTTCCAAATGACGTAGAGCAGCGGAGGGCCCAAAAAGGAAACAAATGTAGAAACCTTATCTCTGGAAAACCAGTGAATATTTTTCGGTGAAATTTGGTAGATATTCATTTTTGAAGATCTTTCTCAGCCACGGGACATCGCTTTTATGACAATTCATTAACTTTTTAAAGGTGGGAGGGTCCCTTTAAATGTAAGATCTACCAAATAAATACCACTTACCTAAGTCCACTCACTTCCCAGTTATCCAGGAAAACTTTATCTCAATTTTACATGAGTTAGCCTACTCTGCAGCCGACTCCGTTTTCAGCGTTAGCGCTATTGCTGATGAGGCTAATAATGTTCGGTCTTGTGACGTCACTCGGCGGCTCAGCTGACGCAGCGACAGACTAATCAGCCCAATTAGGATCACACACGTCGGCAAGGCGGTCTGGGCGGAGCCTTTTTGTTCTGCTGATGCAGTATCCTAGTTTGGAATGCCTGAAATCCTACTGACCTATAGCATTAGTTTTCAAATTGAAATCTACGCCCTGTGTAAATGATCACAAGATTATCAACAATTTTCAAGTGTATATAATAATTTTATTTGTATGTATTGTGCCACTCAGCGATTTTGTTTCTTGTAGGGATCAAAAGCAGGCGAAAGAAAGAAAAAAGAAGCACTACTATTGTTCGTAAAACAATAGAACGTTACTCACCAAACTTCCTAGCACCTTAACGTTTTTGTTCCCTATGGAAACCGTTACAAAACTCAATGTCTATCTTAACAAAAAAAAAAAAAATCATACCAGCTAGCCAGCTTTTCAACTAATCATGAGCAGAATATCATTGTAACAGCAGCCGTAAAAATAACTAACAATCATTCACAGATATGTACAACTTCCATTACCAGTGATCATCGTTTATGTTTTCCGTCCACCTATCCCAGGAGACACCTACGTGGGCACGTAGCTGTGTCGCTTTCGGCTGACGGAAACAAATTGCCTGCCGCGGTCAGAGTTTAAGCTATCTGGTCAGAGATCGGCAAGAAGCAAGTGGCTTGCTCTCCTGGACAAAGCCAGGGGGATCATCGGACAGTGTGCGCACGTGCTGTGCTGGAGCTTTTAATGGTAGCCGTGAGCTGTTGTGCGTTGAAGCAAGAGTCGAAGTTGCGAATCAAGTCAGGCACTGGGATTTCAATGCTGTTTGCTAGTTTGGGTACAGCTACATAGGCCTACTGGAC